>NC_046164.1:46432258-46653147 GCF_011064425.1 Rattus rattus
TTCTCAGACATTCAGCATTCCTCAGCTGTGAATTCTTTGTTTAGCTCTGAACCCCATTTTTAATAGGATTATTTGTCTTCCTGCAGTCTAACTTCTTGAGTTCTTTGTATATTTTGGATATATCCAAACATTCTATCAATTGTAGGATTGGTAAAGATATTTTCCCAATCTGTTGGTTGCCGTTTTGTCCTAACAACAGTGTCCTTTGCATTACAGAAGATTTGCAGTTTAATGAGATTCCATTTGTCGATTCTTGATCTTAAAGCATAAGCCATTGGTGTTTTGTTCAGGAATTTTTTTTCCAGTGCCCATGTGTTCCAGATGCTGCCCTAGTTTTTCTTCTATTAGTTTGAGTGTGTCTGGCTTGATGTGGAGGTCCTTGATCCACTTGGACTTAAGTTTTGTACAGGGTGATAAGCATGGATTGATCTGCATTCTTCTACATGTTGACCTCCAGTTGAACCAGCACCATTTGCTGAAAATGCTATCTTTTTTCCATTGGATGGTTTGGGCTCCTTTGTCAAAAATCAAGTGACCATAGGTGTGTGGGTTCATTTCTGGGTTTTCAATTCTGTTCCACTGCTCTATCTGTCTGTCTCTGTACCAATACCATGCAGATTTATCACTATTGCTCTATAATACTGCTTGAGTTCAGGGATAGTGATTCCCCCTGAAGTCCTTTTATTGTTGAGAATAATTTTAGCTATCCTGAGTTTTGTTATTCCAGATGAATTTGCAAATTTTCTATCTAATTCTTAAGAATTGGATTGGTATTTTGATGAGGATTGCATTGAATCTGTAGATAGCTTTTGGTAAAATGGCCATTTTTACTCTATTAATCCTGCCAATCCATGAGCATGGGATATATTTCCATCTTCTGAGATCTTCTTCAATTTCATTCTTCAGAGGATTGAAGTTCTTATCATTCACTTGCTCAGTTAAAGTCACACCGAGTTATTTTATATTATTTGGGACTATTATGAAGGGTGTCGTTTCCCTTTCTTTCTCGGCTTGTTTCTCTTCTGTGTAGAGGAAGGCTACTGATCTGCTTGAGTTAATTTTATACCCAGCCACTTTGCTGAAGGTGTTTATCAGGTTCAGTAGTTCTCTGGTGGAACTTTTGGGATCACTTAAATATACTATCATATCATCTGCAAATAGTGATATTTTGACTTATTCTTTTCCAATCCTTATATCCAAAGGATATCCCTTTGATATCCTTTTGTTTTCTGATTGCTCTGGCTAGAACTTCAAGAATGAATTGACTAAGTAGGCAGAGAGTGGTCAGCCTTGTCTAGTCCCTGATTTATTGGCATTTCTTCAAGTTTCTTTCCATTTAGTTTAATGTTAGCTACTGGTTTGCTGTATATGGCTTTTACTATGTTTAGGTATGGGCCTTGAATTCATATTCTTTCCAGGATTTTTATCATGAAGGGGTGTTGAAATTTGTCAAATGCTTTCTCAGCATCTAATGAAATGATCATGTGGTTTTGTTCTTTCAGTTTGTTTTTATAGTGGATTATGTTGATGGTTTTCCTTATATTAAACCATCCTTGCATGTCTGGGATGAAGCCAACTTGATCATATTGGATGACTGTTTTGATGTGCTCAAATTCCATTTGCCAGAATTTTATTGAGTTTTTTGCATCCATATTCATAAAGGAAATTGGTCTGGAGTTCTCTTTCTTTGTTGGGTCTTTTTGTGGTTTTGGTATAAGAGTAATTGTGGCTACATAGAAAGAATTTGGAACTGCTCTGTCTGTTTCTAATTTGTGGAAAAGTTTGGATAGTATTGGTATGACATCGTCTATGAAGGTCTGATAGACTTCTGTACTGAACCCATCTGGAGCTGGGCTCTTATGGTTGGGAGACCTTTAATGACTGCTTCTATTTCCTTAGGAGTTATGGAGTTGTTTAAAGGGTTTATCTGTTCCTGATTTAACTTTGGTACCTGGATCTGTCTAGGAAATTGTTCATTTCCTGCAGATTTTCAAGTTTTGTTGAATATAGTGTTTTATAGTACAATCTGATGATTTTTTGAAATTCCTCTGATTGTTTAGTTATGTCTCCCTTTTCATTTCTGATTTTGTTAAATTGGACACACTCTTTTTGTCCTCTCATTAGTCTGGCTAAGGGTTTATTTATCTTGTTGATTTTCTTAAAGAACCAACTTTTGGTTCTGTTGATTCTTTGTACAGTCTTTTTGTTTCTTCTGGGTTGATTTCAGCTCTGAGCTTGATAATTTCTTGTCTTCTACTCCTCCTGGGTGTGTTTGCTTCTTTTTGTTCTAGATCTTTTAGTTGTGCTGTACAGCTGCTGAACTATGCTTTCTCCTGTTTCTTACTGCAGGCACTCAGAGCTATGAGTTTTCCTCTTAACATAGCTTCCATTGAGTCCCATATGTTTGGGTACCTTGTATATTCATTTCCATCAAATTCTAAGAAGTCTTTAATTTCTTTCTTTCTTTCTTCCTTGACCAGATTGTCATTGAGTAGAGCATTGTTCAACTTCCATGTATATGTGGGCGTTCTTCCCTTATTGTTATTGAAGACCAGCTTTACCCCGTGGTGGTCTGATAGGATGCATGGGATTATTTCTATCTTTCTGTATCTGTTGAGGCCTGGTTTATGACCAATTATATGGTCAATTTTGTAGAAAGTACGATGAGGTGTTGAGAAGATATATCCTTTTGTTTTAGGATAGAATGTTCTATAAATATCTGTTAAGTCCATTTGGTTCATGACTTCTCTTAGTCTATCTATGTCTCTGTTTAATTTCTGTTTCCATGACCTGTCCATTGATGAGAGTGGAGTGTTGAAATCTCCTACTATTATTGTGTAAGATGTAATGTGTGTTTTGAGCTTTAGTAAGGTTTCTATTATGTATGTAGGTGTCCTTGTATTTGGAGCACAGATAATTAAGATTGAGAGTTCATCTTGGTGGATTTTTCCTTTGATGAATATGAAGTGTCCTTCCTTATCTTTTTTGATGACTTTTGGTTAAAAATTGATTTTATTCGATATTAGAATGGCAACTCCAGCTTGTTTCTTCAGACCATTTGCTTGGAAAGTTGTTTTCCAGCCTTTCACTCTGAGGTAGTGTCTGTCTTTGTCTCTGAGGTGTGCTTGCTGTAGGCAGCAGAATGCAGGGTCCTCATTGTGCATTCAGTTTGTTAATCTATATCTTTTTATTGGGCAGTTGAGTCCATTGATGTTGAGAGATAGTAAGGAATAGTGATTGTTACTTCCTGTTATATTCGTATTTGGATGTGAGCTTATGTTTGTGTGCTTTTCTTCTCTTTGTTTTGTTGCCAAGACGATTAGTTTCTTGCTTTTTCTAGGGTGTAGCTTGCCTTCTTATGTTGGGCTTTACCATTTATTATCCTTTGTAGTGCTGGATTTGTAGGAAGATATTGTGTAAATTTGGTTTTGTCATGGAATATCTTGGTTTCTCCATCCATGATAATTGAGAGTTTTGCTGGATACAGTAACCTGGGCTGGCATTTGTGTTCTCTTAGGGTCTGTATGACATCTGTCCAGGATCTTCAGGCTTTCATAGTCTCTGGTGAGAAGTCTGGTGTGATTCTGATAGGTCTGCCTTTATATGTTACTGATATTTTTCCCTTACTGCTTTTAATATTCTTTCTTTGTTTTGTGCATTTGGTGTTTTGACTATTATGTGACAGGAGAAGTATCTTTTCTGGTCCAATCTATTTGGAGTTCTGTAGGCTTCTTGTATGTTTTTGGGCATCTCTTTCTTTAGGTTAGGGAAGTTTTCTTCTATGATTTTGTTGAAGATATTTACTGGTCCTTTGAGATTGGAGTCTTCACTCTCTTCTATACATACTATCCTTAGGTTTGATCTTCTCATTGAGTCCTGGATTTCCGGTATGTTTTGGACTAGTAGCTTTTTTTCCATTTTACATTATCTTTGACAGTTCTGTCGATGATTTCTATGGAAATTTCTGCTCTTGTATTCTGTTGGTGATCTTGTATCACGGCCCTTGTCTCTTCCTTTGGTTTTCTATATCAGGTTGTCTCCTTTGTGCTTTTTTATTGCTTCTATTTCCATTTTAATTCCTTCACCTGTTTGATTGTGTTTTCCTGGAATTCTTTCAGGGATTTTGTGATTCTCTCTGTAGGCTTCTACTTGTTTATTTATGTTTTCCTGCATTTCTCTAAGGGAGTTCTTTATGCCTTTCTTGAAGTCCTCCATCATCGTGATCAAATGTGATTTTAAATCTAGATCTTGCTTTTCTGGTGTATTTGAATATTCAGTGTTTGCTTTGGTGGGAGAATTGGGCTCCGATGATGCCATGTAGTCTTGGTTTCTGTTGCTTGGGTTCCTGTGCTTGCCTCTCGCCATCAGGTTGTCTCTGGTGTTACCTTGTTCTGTTCTTTCTGACAGTGGCTTGAGAGTCCTATAGGCCTGTGTGTTTGGAGTTATGTAGACCTGTTTTCCTGTTTTCTTTCAGCCAGTTATGGGAACAGAGTGTTCTGCTCTCGGGCGTGTAGTCTTTCCTGTCTACTGGTCTTCAGCTGTTCCTGTGGGCCTGTGTCCTGTGTCCCCCAGGCAGGTTGCTTGGAGCATAAAAAGTGATCTTACCTGTGGTCCCACGGCTGAAGTTGCTCCTCAGGGGCTGCTTTTGAGCTCTCCCTGAGGGCGGCAACCAGGAGGGCCTGTGCCACCTTTTCTGGGATTCCTTTGCACTGGGGTCCCAGATGGCATTAGGTGTTTTCCTCTGGGGTCAGAAATGTGGGCAGAGTGTTGTCTCTTCTGGCTTCCCAGGCGTGTCTGTCTGTCTGAAATTTTAGCTCTCCCTCCCATGGAATTTGCATGCAGGGAGCTGTGGATCAGGTCCCTTCAGGTCCAGGTGGTGTCTGAACCGCAGGGGACCTGCTGCTTGAGTGCCTTTTTCTAGCTCTTACATTCTTTTCTTTCCCCTATTCTATCATGACACCTGAGACTTCAAAGCAGGTATGTGGTTTATATGATCAATGGACATTTGAATTTTTAAAACTGTAGTGTGAAATTACACAAAATGGTTCCCCTTATTTCCGTTAGCATCCACTATTACAAAAATTACATAAAATAAACTTGTCTGAATCCTTGTCTATAATTAAATTTCAGAAAACACATTAGTTTATTAATCACTGTCATTCTTTATGTCATTATACAATATTGCATGAAATCAATAGTTACCTTAAAAACAAATCTAATATTCATGTGAATGTTTCATATCCTACCTCATATTTTATTTAAAGTATTATGTGTATTACTTTAAGAAAATTAAAACTTTCAGTGACTGCAAGAAATGAGTGTAAATAGTTTTTTCCAAGTCTTATGAAATTAGGTAGATAGTGATTTGTATTTAAACTATGAGTCAAACAATCTTCGTGTGACATTTTGTAAAACCTCTTGAAATTAAAATAGTGTACTTTTACCACACAGTATAAACTGGCTGGTGTTTGTGGGAAAGGGCTTTAAATCTGTCACATCCCATCCATTCTCTCCTAACTCACATCTCCCTTCCTTCTTGTTTGCTATGTTGCCATTCATCACAGACACCACGGCTATCACAGCAGCACTATCCTTCAGCACGTAAATCATTGTCTGTCTCTGCTGTAGTCCAGGCCAGTGTCTTAAGCAGCAAACCAAAACTTAGAACAGCAGCTGCAATAGCACAAGTATCATAAATGTTCCCCAAGATTCCCATCACACAATCTGTTTGTGCCAAGAACTAGCAACCAGCAATGAATACAGAAACTGTAATTGTGGAGTAAGCAACAGTAACACAGTAAGTACATCTAACAATTCAAGGGGAGCCTCACAGCTCCTGGAAAGAAGTGTGTGACAATTTTTCTGTTTTACTGTGACCTCAAAAAGAAATCACTTCATCAAAATCAGGCAGAAGAGACCTTAATTATGTAAAAGTTTAATGTATGAATACAGCACATGACAATTTTTTTTTACACCAAGAAACATGCCTTTTTTCTCATCACCATCTCATTTCTTGTCACATTTATCACTGGTATGTGAAATAATAAAGCAAAAAGACAAATGGAGAATCCTAATAACTCAGTAATAATTCAAGCATTTATTTGTCAGATATTTATTCCTTGATTTATCAAATACTGTCCTTACAAACACCATCAACAGGAAAATATTTAACCGCCTTTTGAAAAATTACCAAAAAAACTTACACACATACAAATAGAAGGTAGAAAAAAGTCACAATGCTTTTGTGGTTTACCATTTGGGAATGACCTACGCTCTCATTCATAGTAGGTAAGGATACTACCACTGCTTAGTCATCAAAATACTTTTTTAATATTCTGAATTCTTAAATTTTATTTAGGAAAATAGAAGATATTCGTAATTTATTCTGGAATAGTTATAGTACAAGACAGAAGGTCACAAATTTAAATTTTTTGAAAATATGACTAATGCAATGTTTCTAATAGTTGAAAATATCAGACTAAAGCTCTAGAACGAAAAGAAGCAAAAGGAGTGGATGGAACTAGAAAATATCATTGTGAGTGAGGTAACCCAATCACAAAAAAAGAAAGCACAAATGGTATTCACACACTTGTAATTGGATATTAGCCCTAAAGCTTGGAATCCCCAAGATGCAATTCACAGACCACATGAAGCTCCAGAAGGATGAACAAAGTGTGGATGCTTTAGTTATTCTTAGAAGGGGGAAGAAAAGTATTCATAGGAGTAAATACGGAGGCCATATTTGGAGGAGAGGCTGAGAGAAAGGCCACCATGAGATTGCCCCACCTTGGGATCCAGCCTATATACATGCAGCCACCAAACAGAAACAACATTGCTGATGCCAAGCAGTGCATGCTGACAGGAGCATAATGTGTCTGTCTCCTGGGAGGCTCTGCCATAGCAGAACAAATACAGAGGCAGACAGTGCAGCCAACCACTGAACTGAGATGGAGTCCCCAATGGAAGAGGTAGAGAAAGGTTTGAAGGAACTGATGGGGTTTGCAATCTCATATGAACAACAATATCAACCAACCAGAGCTCTCAGGGACTAAACCACAATTAAAAGAGTACACATGGACAGACCATGTTATATGTAGTAGAGGACGACCTTGTTAGGCACCAATGGGAGAAGAAGCCCTTGGCCCTACCAAGACTCGATGCCCTAGTATAGGGGAATTCCAGGGCAGGGAGGCTGGAATTGTTGGGTGGGTGTGTGTGTGAGGAAAACCCTCATAGAAACAGAGGGAAGGCGTATGGGATAGGAGGTTTATGGCCAGGAAACTGGGAAAGGGGTTAACATTTGAAATGCAAAAATAAATTTCAATAAAAAAAAATAATAAAGGAACATTCAACATCCTTAGTCATCAGGGAAATGCAAATCAAAACAATCCTGAGATTCTATCTCACACCAGTAGGAATGGCCAAGATTAAAAACTCAGATGACTACATATGATAGTGAAGATGTGAAGAATTAGGAACAATCCTCAATTGTTGGTGAGATTGCAAACTAGTACAACCACTCTGGAAATCAGTCCGGTAGTTCCTCAGAAAATTGGTCATAGTATTACCTGAAGACCCAGATATACTACTCCTCGGCATATACAAATTACACACAGGAAGAAATACAAATTTTGGACCTGAAACTGCACCACCTCTGGGGATCCATACCACATAAAGTCATCAAACCCATATACTACTGTGGATGCCAAGAAGTGCATGTTGTTAGGAGACAGATATATCTTTCTCCTGAGAGGCTTTGCCAGAACCTGAGAAATATATTGGAGGAGACTCACAGCCAACCAATGGACTAAGAAGTGGGTCCGCAGCGGAAGTGTTACAGAAAGGAATGAAGGAGCTGAAGGGATTTGCATCCCCATAGGAATAACAACAATATCAACAACCAACTAGATATATCAGAGCTCCCACGGACTAAACCACAAACCGAAGAGTACACATGGAGTGACCCATGACTCCAGCAGCATATGTAGCAGCCTAACTCACCTCAGAATGACCAGCCAGCTCCATGCTGTATTTACCTGATAAGAATAAGCCAGTTTATTTTTGGTCCCACAAAGACATTCTTAACTCTCGACTAAATGATTTATTATTTAGATAATTATAGAAACTAAGTTCAAGGTGTCGTGAATTAGAAAGGTAAGGAATAAATGTATGCCTACGACCCAAATAGCACCCTTTATACTTTAAGTTAGGACAGTGATTATGCACTTGGGGGAAAGGCCATGATGTGTTTTGGGGGACTGCATGGGTTTATGTCTAGACACAGCAATTAGATTAACACTTATATTCACTCTATAAAGATTCTTTAATTACTCTATTAGTATTAGCTTGATCTTTTGTACATGGTGTTGTTTGAGTGATTTCATATAAGGTAGAAAACTAGGAATATAACTTCAAGTGAATGTGATGTCTCATATTTAAAGGATTAAATTTGCTTTTGCGTAGATAATTTATTTAGTATCTACATTCTAATGACATGGTGTAAGCTGAGAGAAATTCTAGCCTTGCTAGTGTTTCTAGCTCCATGAACTTAAATCTAAATACTGGCAATAGACACCTGTTTAGTCTTGCTGTGATCCTCCTGTCACATGACATGAGTTTCTAATTGAAAAGTGATATATACCATACTCATTTGAAATAATATAAGGTAAAACACTCTATTAACAATTTTATATTCATCATGAACTGAAATGTTTTGTAAAATTAGGTAAATTATGATAGAATGTTAAATTATTCATCACCATCATTTTAATTTTTTTTTTGTAGTTCTTTCTTTGAGACTCATTTTATTTGCTGGACACTTTTTATTTACATTTCAAATGTTATTCCCTTTCCCTGTTTCCAGTTCATAATCCCCCCATCCTATCCCCCTCCCCCTTCTATAAGGGTGTTCTCCTCTCCAACACCACCCCTTCTCACCCCGCCCCCACATTCCCCTACACTGGGGGCTACAGCCTTGGCAGGACCAAGGCCTTCTCTTTCTATTGGTGCCCAACAGGCCACCCTCTGATACATATGCAGCTGGAGCTATGGGTCAGTCCGTGTATAGTCTTTAGGTAATGGTTTAGTTCCTGGGAACTCTGGTTGGTTGGTATTGTTATTCTTTTTTTTTTAATTTATTAAATATATTTACTTACATTTCAAATATTATTCCTCTTCCTGGTTTCCTGCCCATAAGCCCCCATTCCCTCCCCCACACAGGTATTCCCTCTACACATCCCCCTTACTCCTCCCCACCATATTTCCCTGCATTGAGGCTTCAACCTTGACAGGACCAAGAGCTTCCCCTTTCGCTGGTGTTCCGACAAAGCTATTCTCTGCTACATATGCAGTTGGAGCCCTGGGTCAATCCATGTACAGTCTTTCAGTAGTGGTTTAGTCCCTAGTAGCTCTGGTAGGTTGGCATTGTTGTTTTTATGGGGTTGCCAGCTCCTTAAACTCTTTCAATACTTCTTCTAATTCTCCCCAAAGGGGTCCTATTTTCAGTTCGGTGGTTTGCTGCTAGTATTGAACTCTCTGTTGGACATGCTCTGGAGAGATCTATATCCGTTCCCATTCAGCATGCATTTCTACCTTCATCAATCTTATCTAGTTTTGGTAGCTGTATATGTATGGGCCACATGTGGGTCAGGCTTTGAATGGCCATTCCTTGAGTGGCTGCTCTAAACTTCGTTTCCATATCCCCTCCTATGGATTTTTTTCTCCCCTTTTAAGAAGGAGTGGGAGCATCCTCATTTTGGTCATCCTTCTTCTTGTGTTTTCTGTTGTCTGTGGATTGGATCCTGGTTAATTCGAGCTTTTTGGCTAATATCCACTGATGAATGAGTACATACCAAGTGTGTTTTACTGTGATTAACCTCGCTCAGGATGATTATTTTCTAGTTCATTCCATTTGCATATTAATTTCATGAAGTCATTTTTTTGAAAGCTGAGTAGTACTCCATTGTATAGCTGTGCCACATTTTTTGTATCCATTCCTCTGTTGAAAAGCATCTGGATTCTTTCCAGCTTCTGGCTATTACAAATAAGGCTGCTATGAACATAGTGGAGCATGTGTCTTTGTTGTATGTTGGAGCATCTTTTGGGTATATGCTCAAGAGAAGTATAACTGGGTCCTCAGGTAGTGGAATGTCCAATATTCTGAGGTATTGTTCTTATGTGATTGCAAGTCCCTTCAGATCCTTTAATCCTATCTCTAATTCCTCCAATGAGGACCCAGTTCCCAGTTCAATGGTTTGCTGCTAGTATTTGCCTCTATATTTTTCAGGTTCTGGCTGAGCCTCTCCTAACACGGCTATATAAGGCTTCTGTCACCATGCACTTTTTGGCTTCATCAATATTATCTAGGTTTGGTCTATATAGATGGGCTGGATCCCCAGTTGGGGAAGGCTCTGAATGGTCATTCCTTCAGTCTCTGCTCCAAACTTAGTCACCATATCTCCTCCTATGAATATTTTGTTCCCCCTTGACTTATCTCACATTTGGTCACTCCCAATAAAAGGAAGCTCTGGAACCTGAATTATATACTTCCTATTCCCAACTTACAACAAAGTGAAATGGTGTTTTTAAAATATCTTCAGTATTAATTTTGATGCTCTTATAAATTTCTCTAATTTTTTTGTTGTAGTAATTTCTATATATCAGTAATTCTTAAACTTCATGATGCTTGTGAGCCCCTTATGCTGTGGTGACCCCCAACCATAAAATTATTACTGTTGTTACTTACTAGTTGTAATTTGCTAATGTTATAAATCATGCTGTAAATAAAAATCTGTGCTGTCCAATAGTCTTAGACAACCCTGTGGAAGAGTCATTCTATCTGCAAAGTGATTATGTCTTACAGATTTAGAACTGTTGCCATAGACACTGAAGATGATGTTAAGGACAACAATATCATACTGTGTGAAAAGGATTGAAAATCTTACACACCCTAGAAGGCAGGGCATGGGAAAGAAATGCATGAAGGTCTAATCATTGCTTTAAGGAAAAAAAATAATGTGACTTTTCTAACACTGGATCTCAAGGAAAGATTCCTTTAGCACTTTCCATCTACTGACTTCTGTTATCATTTCTTAATTTTCTCCAGATATGGGCTTTTGAACAAAGACCTTCAAATAATCCTAATAACAGCAACAACAACAAAACAACAACAACAACAACAAATATTGAATGACTATGTCCAATTCTACTAATAATTATCATTTACTCTGAATATATAACAGCCTAGATTTCCTTTAAGTCACTTATAGTCATATGGAGATACAATCTTTGTAGAATTTTAATATTGTGGTCTTTGAAAAAGTCCCAAAATCTCAAAAAATAAATGACCTCCACTATTAAACAATTTAGTTACATTATGTAACTATGGCTTATAAACAACAAAATACTGCTATCATATACTGACGTATAATACTGTGAACATTTTTTCAATATGTATTCTTTCTTTTTTTAATTGGATATTTTATTTATTTACATTTCAATATTTTCTTTTTTTTTAACAGAGCTGGGGACCGAACCTATTTACATTTCAAATGTTATTCCTTTTCCTGGTTTCCCCTTTGTAGAGCCCCTATCCCATCCCACCTTATCCTGCTTCTATGAGGGTCCTCCCACAAAGGGCTGGAGAGATGCCTCAGTTTTTAAAGACTTGGCTCACAACCAACATGTATTCTTTCAACAATATTAATTGTATATCTTTATTATAGACAAGATCACTAATCTTAAGTAGCTTTTTAGTAAAAAACATATTTTAAAATCTGTTAATATTATAAAAAGTGTGTATAAAACAGTGTACATAGGTAGTGGACTAGAAGGAAGGTTGGAGCATTTAAGCACACTTTATTGACATAGGTTTTGAAAAAAATTAAGCCTATACAAATTTGTGTGTGTGCATGTGTGTTTGTGTACGTGTGTGTATATGTGCACATATGTATTAAAGTTTTCCCTGTGTGTGTGTAAGTCAGATTCATGGGTTCCATAAGGCACCTATGAATGTCAGAGAACGAATTGAAACCTTCCATCTTGGGAGATCTAGGAATTTTGCTTGGGCCATCTGACTTAACATGCAAACACTTCAACCATTCCTATGGCATGATAGTGGAGAACTTTTTCTTGTGTCATGTGACAATTTATCCTTGGTTAACAAACTTCTAGTAATGAGAAACATAGTGGAAAAATATAATGGGGTTTACTGTGGGAAATTCAAAAAGCCACAGAAGTAGATTAATAACATGCTTCATACTCCAAAGTTATTGTAAGCCTTACCTCTGCTCAGACATATGGCTACAAAGGGTAGTTTGAAAGTCAAAAATTGACTTTAGCTTAACTAAAATTGCAGAGGTGGTCTTGGAATATAGTTATAAGGACATGTACTATAAATCACAGAGAACAATAAAAGACAATCCACTGGTATAGCCATTTATCTTCTGAGCAAAAACACCAATACCTTAGTAACTCAAGGCAGACTCAAGTGGAGGTAAACATTTTTGTTGGTTAGAGACAACAAAGAAAATGACTGGTATCAGTTTAAATGAAAGATAGGTGAAAAGGCAAAGACATATGTAAATAAATATAGAAGAGGACGCAGAGTGGGAGATTACTGTCATGCTCATTAACATCAGACCAAGGCAGTAAAAAGGAAAGTAAAATACATGTTAGCAAGTTGGCATTTTTTATTTGGCTTGATCTGTATCTAGTATGACACCAATTAGGAGTGGAGGGAAGGGATCTGGTGTAAGTATCCTGACATTTTTGTTAGTAACCACTGGTTTAACATTTGTCCCTTGTGGAGCCTTATGAAAAGTTGCTTTAGAAAGATAAGAAATTAAGGTGACCATCTTGAATACCTATTATCCCCTTATCCCATATATCCTGGAAGAGAGTAAATTGTCATGCTAAAATATAGTTAGTACATATGAAAATTTTGTGCTTTCTTTTCCTAGATATGTGATTCAAACTGGAAGAATTTTCTAAGGACATTGAGGATGTCGGAACTGTGGACAGAGGCACAGTATGATCATTTACTTCAAACACACACAAACACACGCATAGTCACACACACATTGGATCCTCTTATCCTACCTGTATTGTCTAGTTTGGCCTCAGTGGGAGACGATGTGCTTTGTCCTGATTAGATGTCCCAGGGTAGGGTAGAACCTAAGGGAGGCTTCCACTTCTCTGCAAAGTGGGAGTAGTAATGGGTAGAGGAATTTGTATATGTCCTACTGGAATAATAAGAGGAGGGGACTGTGGTTGAGATCTAAAGTTAAAAGAGTATATAAATTAATGAAAAAATTATAAATGAATTAAAATAAAAATCAGTGTTTATAAAAATGATATGAATGATTATCTGTATTTGTTGAGTTACCTTTTGTAGTGCAATGTCTTTATCCCATGTCTCCATCTGGACTTTTGTGAAAGATCATTGTATTGTCTAAGATTTTATTTCAGATGAGATAAGATTTGACTATAAACTGTAGTCAGTGTTTTCATCCACAAAATTCAATTTACTTACAGTTATGGGTATTTCTGTTTGCTCAGATATATATATGTTTGCACACTATACTGAAATTTTTATAGACAAAACTCAGCCTCTGAGTCTCTTCTATGTTGAATCAAGGACACTCTTAAAGAACTATACATTTAGTAGAAACACTAGATAAGAGAGGACCATATTCATTAGAACTCTGCAAGAATACCCTGATACATTCATTGACCAGGGAAGTTAGAATAAAATGTCCAGTTTAAAGTAGGAGAAAGTAGATTGTTTATAGTGTCATTGCATTGCTAACCATGGTCTTATGTCTGAAATGGAGCTGTCAGTATTTAGCAGTCAAATAAACTTACCTTTGTAAAGAGATTGTACAGGAACAGAAAAATATATAATATTTATTCATTTAAGAGATGTAAAATTATTTTTTAATCTGAATTTAATTTGATAGCTTATATAAATCATATTCCTGTGATTCATATATATCATAATAAAATGTGAGTTTCCATTTCCTTGGACATTGACTTGAACATTGAAAATAATATCAGGGTTAGTTTTCTGGGTTCTATTGTCAATGAAATGAGGATTTGAATAATGTACTTTTGGATTTGAAAAAGAAATTTATCTTATTTAATTAGATCAAAATATTGATTCATAGTTAGACTGCAGAGTATATGCCTATGTAATGCTAAGATTATAAAAAGTGTTTAAGTAAAAATTAACACTACATTTATATTGTTTAACTCTTAATATTTTATTCTTCATTGCATGTACAATTCCTTCAGTATTGAACAATATGTCAATTATGTGTTAAGTCAATATATGCAATGTATCAAACTAAATGAAATTATATTTATGTGTTTCAATTTTTGTAGCAGTAAATAGAATATAACATAATAGAAAAGGTCGCCATTGTGGCCAGGAGAAGCATCTTTAGCTGTGTGGTGGTTCAAATACTCTGACCAAACATATTATTGAGCCACTGAAAGTTGCAGATGAGAGCTTTGAGGTTCCTTAATTTCAAAATCATGAAGTTAGAAATAATCCAATTAAAATGGACATGTATCAATTTCATTGAACAATACTTTTGACATTAAAATGAGATAAAATGACAATCCTGGAAACAGAAATTATATTTTGTTGTTTAATAACATAACACTCAAGTAAATGACACTGCTTGTAGATATTTTCAGATTCCATAGTCTCTGGGCTATGAATGCCATGTGTTCTCAGGAGATGAAAAGAATAAGAATTCTAAGAAAACTATGTGGTTTGTTTCAAATTGTAGAGACAAAGTAGAGACTAAAATGGGTAAAGAAATATGACTACTTATTCAAGAATTAAATCTGTAGTGAAGAAGTTGATGCTCCTTAAAATAGAAGAGAGATATCTGATTAAGAGGGGGGAAACTGCCTTGTAAATTTCAGCATTTAATGTCCAGTGAAAAGACACAGTAGGCTAACAGCTTAGATTACACTGAATGACTAATGACAATGTCAGATCTATTTTAGAAGAAGATATCACTGTTGCTAAAGTCTCTAAGACTTATGAGCCTTTGATTGAAAAGACATCAAGAAAAACACTGATCAAAGTCAACACTCACTGTAAACTCCAAACAATGTGACATGGGCAACTGAATATTTCAACTATTTTATTAAGCAGGAAAAATTGAATTACTGAGAACAAGATTACTGTGAAGTATCAAAAAACCACAAGCACATTATTAACAATCATTTTTCTTAATCTTTTCCCCAACAAGAAATTTAAAAACAGTGACCTAATCACAAATATTCTGACCATTGCTAATGGTTAAATCTGTTCACTGTGACAATTCCCAAAAGTGAAGAGCACAGCATATGGTTATCCAGTACCAAATAGTCATCTCTGAAAACAAATGTAAAAATTACACTGTAGAAACTGAGTGAGGGATATTGGGATTGTATATGTATACACCTACTTACTTGCTTATTTACACACACACAAACACACACACACCCATGCACGCACACACACCCATGCACACACACCCCCCATACACACACACACCCATACACACACACATACCCATACACACATACACACACACCCATACACACACACACATACACACACACCCATACACACACACCCATACACACACACACACACACACACACGCCAAAGAAAAAATATTTAATCATATTATGATCTCTGCAATAAATGATTAAAATCTTAAAAAACTACACAATCAGACAAGTCTTATTCTATCTGTGGTAAACACAATCATCAGTTTATAGTCATAATAAAAATATTGTAACCATAATAGCAAGTGTCAACATGAACTTCACAGAAAATTTTCAAAACTGTAGCTTAATCTAATATTAATTGAGTGTGCTATATATTATGTACATTTGTACTACAATTGTGCAAAATCCAACAGACAGAGAATATTTTGTAACAGTAAACTGTTGAAGACTTTATATAATTTATTGAGCGAATGTATAAAGAAACTGCTGACAGTACAGTTAAGGTAGCATATTGATTCCTGAGTCTTATGCTTGCAAGACTAACTGGGAACACTGGCTTAATAACGCTGTCAGTATTTCCAAGCATCATTACTGCATGTACCTAACCTGGAAAGAGGTCATATTTCAAGTTTGAAGTATAGTTTTTACGTACACATATAAAATTCAATGGAAAGGTCAAAAATTCCTACAGTGAACCATTGTAAATTGTGAGCTTTATGGATTCATTAGGTGGTAAAATCTCAAGGATAATGATGATGAGCTAATGTCTTGAAGATGGAAATGATAATAAAAATTTGAGAGAAAGATCCAAGTTAAAATGGAGCATCAAAATCAAATATGATATCTAGCCTATAAAAATCTCTCAAAGTGGGGTTGGGGATTTGGCTCAGTGGTAGAGTGCTTGCCTAGGAAGCGCAAGGCCCTGGGTTCGGTCCCCAGCTCCGAAAAAAAAGAATTAAAAAAAAAAAAAAAAAAAAAAAATCTCTCAAAGTTACTTTAGTTGCCTGTTAATAAATATAATGGGAACATATGCATTATCATGTCTATAGTATAGTTTTATTATTATATTATATAAAGTATTCCTACCAGAAATCAAAAGTGATATTTAGCTTTCACTTTTATTATTATTATTAGTATAATGAGTTAATAGAGTTTGATCTTAGTTTCATGATTACAGTTTTAGGGAAGTTCAGAATGGACATTCTATCATGTTTCACACCATACTTGACCTGCACTTTATTTTAGTAATCATATCCACACCCTTATAATTTAACATCCTGAATAAAATATTCTAAGAAAAGTTAACTGCTTCAAAGCTTTAGAAATTAGAGTGTAGCCATCTTTATGATTAATTGCTCTTGTGTTGATGATTTTGTACTATTTCTGAAATCCTGTAAATTAAATGTTGGTATGGCCATTTCTATGCATATCTCATTTTCTGATCATTTTCATATGATTTATTTCTCATTTAATTTTTATTTAATTAGGATACATTTTCTTTCTATCATTTCTCCTCCTTCTATCTCCAAATCTTCCTTTATGCCACTCAATACCAACTGATTTGATTGATGGCTGTTGGGTGACACAGAGTTACTTTTCTTTAGGTATATCACTACTGATAGGTTCCCCATGTACCAGGGGATTTTTCCCTACTGATAGCCATGAAAAACAATCTTCAACTGACAGGGAGAATATAGGAACATCTTATTATATTATTAAGAATAAATTAGAGTATGCTATGCTTATCCAAAAGCCACATATTTTTATTGCTTTATTAAAATTTTGGATATTCACAAGCTGAAGTGTCTAGGTTTTCCTCTGGACTTCACATCTCTGGTCATGTATAGTTTTTGTTGTACAGTGATAAATAGCACTGCTTCTATACAGACACTTGTAGTATTTACACAAGAAAGGTTTTACCCTCTCTCTAAAACTTTCTTAGAATTATTTTACAATTGCTTTAATTTGTATTTTTTCATCGTTTGTATCAAAAAAATTGTAAGACATAATGGGTATGATCAAGCAACAAAATATATCACTCCTAGAAGCATGACCAAAAATAAATTCAAAAAGGAAATATAACAATTGATAGTTTCTTAGGAAAGCTCTGAGTTTTTCCAGATATGCTTCTCTTCGTTAAGTTTACCAAATTCTAAGGTCATGTTTTGTCCAGAGTCTGTAATTATTATCCTTCACACTGTGTCTGAACTAGTACTACCCACAATAAAAACCAACACTGAGTAAACTAACATGGTTAGCAGCAGTGGATATTGATGATCTCATCCTCTAAAATCATCTTCACCCAGATTCTCTACTAGAAATATAGATGCCATTTTTATTCCTAACATTGTAATGAAGTATTTTTCCTTTATCTAGCACTTGGTGAAGTAGAGGCAAATTGATTTTAAATAAGCCTGTTACATTAATACTTTGGTAAATTGAGTGAAAAAAATGATACTTTTAAAGAAAAATGAAGACAATATGTCAGAGTTGCTAATAGAATTGACCATATATAAATATCTAAAATGTTAGATAAACATATTTAACAATTTTGGTAACACAATAAATTTGAGATATATGTAATGTAAAATGCATTAAGAACACACTTGACATAGTTTAACAGAATACGAACTAAAGAAAATCCTTTTGGTAGTAAGGCAATGTTCACAGAAATTATTCGTTTATGGTTGAAACACTAAAAATAAGTTATTTATTTCATGATGTAGACTTCTGTAATTCTCACTCTTGTTTGTCCCTCTTTTAGTAATGAAATAATCCAAGCAAAATTAAATCTTTTTTTCTTTTACTCTAAGCCATGCATTTGGATTCATCACATAGAAAGATAATTAATTTTCTTGGATTTTAATTTATCAGTTCACAAAATTTTCATGTAAAAAGTATGTACCAAAATAATAACTATTTTAAAACAAGATATTTTTACACTTTGAAGGTTTGTTTTTATCTACCAATATATTCTTACTATATATGGCTTAAATTTTATATCTGTATACTACTTTACATAAATGTACAATTTTAGTACAGTTATAAAATAAATGAACAATAACTTAAGATACTTCTGCATATCTTTCTTGATGTGCAGATTTATAGATGTGAGTAATGGTGCTACAAATAGTAAGATTCATTAAATTTGTGTCACCTAATTGTATGGTTTTCATAATAGCAAGGCAACAACTCAGAGATAGTAAGAAGGGTAGGTTAGTGAGTGGAGGAATGTTGATGGAGAGATAGAAAGACAGAATTATGAGTCTAAGAATGCATACACCCTGTTGAAGTTGATGAAGATGAGAAAGTCATTATTTTCTGTAGACCCCTAAAACAGCGATTCTTAGGGGTTTATAGCCCTTTGGGAGTTGAATGACACTTTCACAGGGGTCACCTATCAGATATCCTGCATACCATACATGTACACTATGATAATTAAGAATAACAAAATTAAAGTTATGAGTAGCAACAAAAACAATTTTATGGTTGGGAGTAACTCCAACATGAAGAATAATCTTAGCATTGTTAAATGAGTTAGACTCAGCATATTTTGACTTATGTCTCCCAATCTCCAGAATTATAAAATAGAAATTTTGTGTTATCTTGTGGAAGTTGTTTATGAAAAAAGAAAATTAATAAAAAAAACAAATTACTCTCAAAGATGATATATTTAATATAAAATCTTTGAGAGTAATTAGTTTTGTAAATCCCTTAAGAAATCATAAATTATTTCAGGATATCCATAAAATAGAATGCTACAAACCAAAGAATAAACCTAAATCATTAGTTAATCAAATTGCAAAGCTGTATTTCCCTCTAATTATATTAATATATTAAGCCAAATCAGTCTAAACTATGTAAAAATATATCTATTTGTTTGTTCATTAAAACTTATTCATGAATGGAGAAATAGCTTACATGAACTTACAGTGTTATCCTGAATTAATTTTTTTATTAATCATTCAATTTCTTTGCATCTCAACTGATATCCTGCTTCCATTTTACCCCTCTGCAAGCCCCCCACCCCACATCTGCTCTCTCTTCCTTCCCATTTGCCTCTATGAGGGTTTTCCCCCATCCACCCTCTCCCTCCCCACTAATTCAGCATTAAAGCTCCACTGTACCAAGGGCCTCCCCTCCCATTGGTGTCAAGTAAGGACATTGGATAAGTCATAAGGGAAATACAAAAAAGAAATAGAAAAGGTCTTTCATTTCATAATTCTGATGATGAATTTTTAACAACTTTATATCAAGTTTCATGTGTGATTCATATATTTTCTGAGTATATTTACACAAAGAATTTCTATGATAAAAACATTGTTTATTTAAAAGAATCTTCTAATCCTCAAATGGTATATTAAAGGGTAAAATTATTAAGATTGGTTGTCTAGAAACATGTGTAACATATTTTGCTATAGATACAAGTTGACCTTCAGATGAAATACTGGATTTTATTAATTAGTGTCTGAGTACACGGTGTGCATCTGGCAGGTGCTGTGGGAGGAAAACTCACCTAACCAAGAAGCTACAAGATGATTGGAAATGCAACTATGAAGTTTCACTACAAGAACCTCATAATGCAATCACTCTACATGAGAGAAATATAAATTGATGATCTCTGTCTAAGAAAAGAAAGTTTTAAATCCTATAGAAACTTAATTAAGGAGATTTGGAAGCAGTTAATTTAAAGCTAATCATTAATCATCACACAAGATATAAACAAAAGATAGAAAGAAGGTAAGATGTCGCTGTTGTTATCACCTTCAAAAATGTTTTTAAATTTAAGTCATTGAATGGATGTTCTGTACAGGGAATTGTGATATCAGAAAAGCAATATTTATTTTTTGTCAGGAAAATTGCTACTTCTCTGCATGTTTTGTTCCTTAAGTCTTATATTTAATATCCTTTCTACATTTTGCAATATATCAACATAAATGCAGTTATGTATTTTAAAATTTCTCAGTAAAATAGAAAAATGTTGAAATGTTTTAGTTTAAAAGTGTCAAAGCTTAAGTTTAAGTGGATCAAAGACCTCCACATCAAACCAGATACACTCAAACTAATATAAGAAAAAGTGGGGAAGCATCGCGAACACATGGACACCAGAGAAAATTTCCTGAACAAAACACCAATGGCTTATGCTCCAAGATCAAGAATCGACAAATGGGATCTCATAAAACTGCAAAGCTTCTGTAAGGCAAAGGACACAGTTGTTAGGACAAAACGGCAACCAATAGATCAGGAAAAGATCTTGACCAATCCTACAAGTGATAGAGGGCTTATATCCAAAATATACAAAGAACTCAAGAAGTTAGACCGCAGGGAGACAAATAAACCTATTAAAAATGGGGTTCCGAGCTAAACAAGGTTCACAGCTGAGGAATGCCGAATGGTTGAGAAACACATAAAGAAATGTTCAACATCTTTGGTCATAAGGGAAACTCAAATCAAAACAACTCTGAGATTCCACCTCACACCAGTCAAAATGACTAAGATTAAATCTCTGGTGACAGCAGATGCTGGCGAGGATGTAGAGAAAGAGGAACACTTCTCCATTGTTGGTGGGATTACAGACTGGTACAACCATTCTGGAAATCAATCTGGAGGTTCCTCAGAAAATTAGACATTGAACTACCTGAGGACCCAGCTATATCTCTGTTGGGCATATACCCAAAAGATGCCCGACATATAGCAAAGACACATGTTACACTATGTTCACAGCAGCCTTATTTATAATAGCTAGAAGCTGGAAAGAACCCAGATGCCCTTCAACAGAGGAATGGATACAGAAAATGTGGTACATCTACACAATAGAATACTACACTGCTATCAAAAACAATGACTTTATGAAATTCATAGGCAAATGGATGGAATTGGGAAGTATCATCCTGAGTGATCTAACCCAATAACAGAAAATCACACTGGTATGCACTCATTGATTAGTGGATATTAGCCCAAATGCTCAAATTACCCTAGATGCACAGAACACATGAAACTCAAGAAGGATGACCAAAATGTGAATGCTTCACTCCTTCTTTAAAAGGGGAACAAGAATACCCTTGGAGGGGATAGGGAGGCAAAGTGTAGAACAGAGGCAGAAGGAACACCCATTCAGAGCTTGCCCCACATGTGGCCCATACATATACAGCCACCAAACTAGATTAATGGATGAAGCAAAGAAGTGCAGGCTGACAGGATGTAGATCTCTCCTGAGAGACACACCCAGAATATGGAAAATACATAGGCGAATGCCAGCAGCAACCAGTAAACTGAGAATGGGACACCCGTTTAAGGAACCAGAGAAAGGACTGAAAGAGCTTGAAGGGGCTTGAGACCCCATGTGAACCACAATGCCAACCAACCAGAGCTTCCAGGGACTAAGCCACTACCCAATGACTATACACGGACTGACCTTCGGGTCCAACCTCATGGGTAGCAATGAATAGGCTAGTAAGAGCACTAGTGGAAGGGGAAGCCCTTGGTCCTGCTAAGACTGAACCCCCAGGTAAAGTGATTGTTGGGGGGAGGGTAGTAATGGGGGGAGGGTGGGGAGGGGAATACCCATACAGAAACGGAAGGGGAGGGGTTAGGGGGATGTTGGCCTGGAAACCAGGAAAGGGAATAACAATCAAAATGTAAATAAAAATCACCAAAGGTAATAAAGATGGAGAATAAGAAAGTGTCCATTGTCTAAAAATCATGGTTAATTGTACCTAAAATGTACTCATTTTGTGTTATTTCTTTAAGATTTTATATATATATATATGTATATATATAGTATATATTTGTATACATATATATCATATGTAATATATATACATATATATATATATGTATATATAAATTGATTTATTGTGATCAAAGCAAGAAACAGAAAAGGGAAAATTACACAATTCTCTGCTAATTTAAAATGCGTTAAGAAAAGAATACTCATGCAATTTTATTTAAAAAACTCAGTTGACATTGCTTGTAATTCCAGAAGGTGAAAAGAACCCATCACAAAACAACAGGAGAAGATTTCCATTAGGGGAACAGTTGATTTTTATGTACATAGAATTACTTCAGAGAGGAAAATAAAAAAGAAATGAATTCAAGAAGAACAATAGAGGAACGGTGCATCCAAGGTTTGCTAATATATTTTTTTTCCAGAATACAGAGTAGTTTCTGTGAGTAGAGATCATCCTGGTCTACACAGGCAGCATGAATAAGAATATATATTCCTATATATTTCTGGGTTCGGTCCTCAGCTCCGAAAAAAAAATAGGAATATATAGAGGGGATAAAATAAATAAACAACTGAAAAATAAAGAAATGGGGAGGGGGGCTTAGTCTGGGACCCCAAAATAATGCTAAAAGAAAATATAATTGGCTCTTTATAATGATGAGCAAGATGGTAAGAACCAAGTGAATATAGTGCTTTTTTTCTGTTGTTTTTTTCATTTTTGTTGTTGTTGTTTGTTTCTTTTTATTAATCATTTCATTTGTGTTCATCTCAAATGATATCCCCTTCGCGATTTTTCCTCCACAATCCCCCATCCCACATCTGTCCTTTCCCCCTCCCCTTTGCCTCTGTGAGGGTGTTCCATCACCCATACCTGCCCCACCGCTCAAACATCTCCCTATACTGTATTTTGGGACCCCAAACCTCCACACGACCAAGGACATCTCCTCCCACCGATGTCAGAGAAGACCATCCTCTGCTACATGTGTATCTGGAATCATGGATCCTGCCCTGCTTAGTTGGTGATCCAATCCACGGACACACTAGGTGGTCCAGCCAGCCAAAATTGTTCTTCCTATGGTGTTGCAATCTCCCTACATTACTACAGTCCTTCCACCATCCCATCTCCCCAACCAGGATCCCCGAGCTCTTTCTGATGGTTGGCTCCGAGCATTCTTATTTGCAGTGATCACTTGCTGGCTGAATCTCCCACCAGGTTCCTGTCAACAAGCCCTACTTGGCAACAGGAACAATGCCAAGGTTTCGTGTCTGCAGACAGGATGGATCCCCAGTTTGCGCAGTCCAATGATGGCCCTTTCTTTGGTCTCTGCTCCATTTTTTTAAACCCTGTCTTTCCTTTGGACAGGAACATTTCTGGGTTAAAAATAGTGAGTGGCCATTCCTATCTACTGAATGTGTTCTCTACAGGTTCTATAGCCCCTTCACTGGATGCATTTTAGCTAAAATCATCCCTGTTCACTTTCTGAATAAGATTAAGATCTCATTAAAAGAAAAAAAATATTAATATAAATTTCATTGAAATATCTTAAGTTAAATACTCCCACTGGTATATTTATAAACTCAATAGCCTTCACTCCTTGGAGGGTATTGTTAATTAAGTACACTTGTCTTTACTTAGCCGCCTTCTTAGTAACAAATATTTTGACTATTTTTCCCGAGTATAACTGTACATATGTCAATTCAGCAGCAGCAAGAGAGATTTCCAAAGGATTAGAAAAATAATTATTTAGTTAACAAGAAAAAGTGAGTTTTCAAAATATAATTGCAGCAATGTACATATTTTGCTACATTGAAAATGTATCACAGTTGCAACTATCATTAACACTTAAAATACTTACAAATGTTTAGCAACATAGTTATTACTTTTAATATTGTTTCATGTCTCAGGAAAAACAAATTACTTAATGGAAAATGTCATCTATCCATTTCATGGACATTGATCAAATTCTAAACGTTATGTAGATATACTAAATTCTAATGATTTCTAGCCCAATATAAAATAGCCTATGGTGTCTGAGAAGGGCAATATAATCACTACTCACGTTATAAGTAAATCCATTTAAACTTCCCTTATATATATAAACTTACCTTCTATAGTAATCAGTAACTATATGTAATTTTCAAGGCCTTGGGTTCAGTTATAACTCATATTTCCCATTATGTATAAAACTTCATATTACATTATTTTCTTTCCTCTTTTTGTCATCTATATGCTCTCCCTGTCTCTGTCTCTCTCACTCCACATTTACAACCTCCTTGTACTTTAGTAAATCCTAAATTCTAAGACTACTATAATTTTAGCATATGTATCCAAATAATCAAATTTATCATACATATATGAGAGAGAACCTGGAAAAATTATCTTAATGGGTTAGAGTTATTTTAATAAGAAATATTATTTCCAGCTACATTCAATTACCTATAAATTTTAAAATTTTGCTTCTCCTGATGAATAATATTCTATTATGAGTTTTTTCTTGTTGTCTGTCATCTCTCCCTCTTTTTCAATTTATTGTTATCATTACTAGTTCAATGAAACTCATCATAGCACAAAAGCTACAGAAGATCAAGCCAACCCAAATCTCCACAGAAGTGATTTATGATCCCAGATCGAATCTTAAACTGAGCAACATATCTAGGGAAGAAGAGTCATTAACTATTCAAGATATGGACATGGGTAGGTTACTTATCTTTCAGTTAGCAATCTCACAGTTATGCAATATGGGTAGTACAAATTAAAATTAGTGGATTGTCAAAAAACCAATGACATATGAGATGGAAATCTCAAGGAGAGCTTGAAGGGGAAATGCAGTGGGTACGCAATCAAATTTCATTGAATACATGCATGGAAATTTTAAAGGATGATTAATTTTACAATTGATGATGTAACACATACACATTATATATACATACATATATGTATGTATGTACATATGTATGTATGTATAATAGGTTTAATAAAAGAAATGCAAGGACAAAGAATAAAGCAGAGATTGATGATAGGGCCGTCCAGAGACTGTTCCGCCTAGGGATCTATCCCATAAACAGACACCACACCCAGTCACTTTTGCTTGAAGCCAACCATCTTACTGATCACAAGGACCTCAGTGGAGGAGTTAGGAGTCTGAAGAAGCTGAAGGGGTTTGCAACCCCATAGGAAGAAGAACAACATTAACCAACCAGACCCCTAGAGTTCCCATGGACTAAAACACCAACCAAAGAATACACATGGAAGGACCCATGGTTCCAGCTGCATATGTAGCAGAGGATTGCCTTATCTGGCATCAATGGGAGGGGAGGCCCTTGGTCCTTTGGAGGCTGAATGGCCCAGTATAGGGGAAAGCTAGGGCAGTAAAGTAGGAATGGTTTGGTGGGTGGGGGAAGACCCTCATACGAGCAGGGGAAGGGGCGATGGAATAGGGGATTTGTGAAGGGGAAACTGGGAAGGCAGATGATATTTGAAATGTAAATAAAGAAAACAAGCAACTAAAAAGAAAATAAAGCAAAATGGAAGAAAAACCGAAAAAAAAAATAAAAACCATCAACCCCAAAATTGTTTTAGAATAATGTTATATCAAAAATGCTGGCATATAAATTTATATTCCTGTTGATAGTTTTTAAAAAATAATAAATAAAAGTTTCAAATGTTAACCTTCTGATTGCATAAATTTTTATTATTTTTATATAAGAAACAGCATCTTTTTCTATTAACTGATGTAGCTTTCTTTTACATTCTTCTTGTTTTCTTATTTTTTATTCGATTTTTTTTCTTTTTTTTTTTCTTTTTTTTTTTTTTTTTCAGAGCTGGGGACCGAACCCAGGGCCTTGCGCTCGCTAGGCAAGCGCTCTACCACTGAGCTAAATCCACAACCCTTATTCGATTTTTTATTTAAACTTCATATGTTATCCCCATTTCTGGTTTATCCTCCAGAAACCCACTATCTCCCCCTTTTCTAAGAGGGTGCTCCCCCATCTACACACCCACTCCCTTTCACCCCAGACACCTCCAACATTTCCCTACATACAGCCATTGAATCTTGACAGGACCATTGATACCCAAAAAGGCCATCCTCTGCTATATACTGCTGGAGCAATAGGTCCATTAAAATCATAATATTACAACTCAAAAATATTATGTAACTTTCAAGATGAGAGTGATAAAAAGACATGACTTTGCAATTTACTAATTGCTATTTTGTAATAACAACCTTCACTTCATTTGATACTCTCCCATTACATATTATAAGTGGATAGTATTCAAAGGAAGAAAATTCATGATTCATGAGTATATTTTCTGCTTACCATGAGAAGATGAATGGCTCTCTAAAGTGATCTTGTTTCATTATTGAAAATACTGTTATTAAGCTGAATTACATACCATATTGTAGTGGTTAATAACAGCAGAAGTGTTACTAGACTAGCTAATACATTGAGTTCTTCCTTTAGGAAACAAGTTTTAAAAGCCAATGTTGGAATTGGGTCATTATTGTTAGTCAACATTGAAGGTCACTATCATAAATAAAACAGCAAAAAATATGCTCTACTATATCCCCACTTCTCTAACACTTATATGAAGAACTACAAGCTGGAGACTTAAAGTAGAAAATAATCTAATTAAATGAACCCATAATTATTTGAAGTTTATGGCAGTAAAATTAAGCAAAAATTATTTTAATAAGGGAAGTCATTGCTTACATAAACATCACAAATTAACTTTGGTTAATTTATGTTATTGTTTTGTTTTAAGTAATGGTAACTCAATGCAGAGCTTGGGGCCTGCTAGGCATGTACCCGAAATTCTTAGATGTTTCTAAAGTGATAGAATCAACTTTATGAAGCATGAAGCCAACATAATCAACTATCTATCTTAGTCTATTTCAGTTATTATGAAGATTTCATAATTATGAACTATGAAAAAAATAAATATGTTTCCTCACAATTCTGAAGACTTCTCTTTCCTAGGTCAAGTTTTTGGTATTTTGGTGTACTATGACGGAGAATGCCTGGATCCATGCATATAGTGAAATAAAAAAAGAAACATCAGACAATTTCTTACTCTCCCATTTTTAAAATTTCTTTTCTTATAAATACATCCCAGCCCTAGCCTTCCATCCATACACTTAATTGTAGGAGCCAAAAGGGTCAAAGTTATTAGACTTCTCATATATATAAACAATAGACACGTTTACCACTCTAAAGGTAGCAAAATCTGAGAAAATGGAACAGAAAACTCAAAAAACATTGAAGTTTCCTTAAAACAATTTATACTATGAGAGTTAAGAAAAATCATCTAAGTAAATTGTATGATTACAAGGACAAGCTGCACTTGGCAAATACTTTTTGTATGTAGAGTCATACAAATAAATATCAATAGCTAATTATGGATAATCTAAAGCAAACTCACTCCAATCTCCTATTCCTTCAAGGGCCAAGAAAACATATCCAAGAACAATTCTGTGTTTTGTTTTGTTTTTATTTTGTTTTTAAGAAATTGAGATCAGGGGACTCTTATTTTGTTTTCTTCAAGATTTCTCAGAGTATTCAGAATTCCCTTCCCATGAATATATTTTCAGAACAGAAATGATGTTCTTTCAGACATTACTCCAATAAGGGAAGATCTATCCACTCAAAGTGAAATTATCTTGGTAAAACCTCACCCCCAGATATTGTCAGGTTAAGCATTAGTCTTTTGCAACACTCTGGACTTTACTTTTGTTGGATAACTAGTCAACCAAACTTACCACATGCAGAAAATTTTTTCTTGTATTAGGGGGCTGATAGACCGGAAACCAGGAAAGGGAATAACATTCGAAATGTAAAAAAGAAATGCCCAATTTAATAAAAATGAAAAAAAAAAGAGATTAAGTGCCTATATCTCTTTTACACTGCACCCCATTTTCCTGATGCTCAGCTGCCTTTCTTTGTTCCTTTTCCCTATTATTCATATTGTTTAATATACCATATAACTTTCCTTTACTTTTTGATTGTTGGCTGTTTCTTTCCTCTCATTAAACTATTGTTGTCAGCATCCATGTCAGTTGAATAATAAATGTAAGTTTTAGATGTACTTGGCATATGGATTTCTAGATAACACTTACAGAATTAATCAATAATGATTCATAGCATTTCATGCCTATTAAATATTTGCTTTCATGTAAAAATACATAGGTGATAAATAAGTAAAATAAAATGGAGGTAAATTTTCTTCTTATGAATAAAAGCATAAGATTTCTAAAACTGACTGTAGGATAAGTACACAGGTACAATTTTCGGCATACAGGACAATTCATAAATTCATGAAAGAGAGAAGTTTGGAAAACTTAAATGTGATTAATTACATTTAAATAACAGAATAAATTTCATGTATTGAAGTAAAATGTCAGTGATCAAGTAGTCATTGTTTCAGGTTTTTTTTATTTCTTATTTACATTTCAATTGTTATTCCCTTTCCTGGTTTCCAGGTCAACATCTCCCTAACCCCTCCCCCTCCCTTTCTGTATGGGTGTTCCTCCCCATTCTCCCCCCATTACCGGCCTCCTCCCAACAATGATGTTCACTGGGGGTTCAGTCTTGGCAGGATCAAGAGCTTCCCCTTCCACTGGTGCTCTTACTAGGCTATTCATTGCTACCTATGAGGTTGGAGCCCAGGGTCAGTCCACATATAGTCTTTGGGTAGTGGCTTAGTCCCTGGAAGTCTGGTTGGTTGGCATTGTTGTTCATATGTTTCAGGTTTTTAACTTTTGGTCCCTAATCACTATTTTCTCTAAAGATGAAGAAATCACAAACTCATGGATTCACTGTAGTTTGTACTGCAGTTTAGAAACTACAGTATGTCTGTGGAAGCCTGAACATCTGTTTTGTTTCTGTTCTATTATTTTCTCAAGTCATGGATTTCATAAATTTCTGAATTTTTCTTTTTAAAATGCTAAAGTGTAGACAGATTTCCAGCCTTCCCCATGCAGAGAGGGTCCAAGTCATCTCTTCTGTGGCCACGCCTGCACAACACAAGTAAAAGGCTGACTGACCCTAGTGGCACAGGTTTAGGAGAGCTATAAGTCTGAACAAGTCAGTTACCACCCGAAACCAGGGCTCCGAGATGGCCCATTCCAGCATCCATCCTGTCTATGAACTTCTGGAAAAAACAAAAGTGATCTTCCTACAGAACCAAACCTGTAGGGTCCCATCAGGACACAGGGCAATAACAGGATAGCCCAGGTATTTCCCTGTAAAGATCCAGTATTGATGGTGTATTAAAAGCTAAATACCTGGAAACAGACCAAGGACTATTTGCAGTGAAAATTTGCAAGTAAAGATGGGTGGACAAAAGGGTATACTGTGTGAAACACAGTGACAAACCACAGCTTCAACAGCAAGGATTTATATTGTTTTCTTTTTGTTTTTATTTTATTTTGTGAGAGAGGCTGCAAATTCAAAAGACAGATATGGAGAAACACAGGGAGATAAGTGGGATTGGAGTGAATGATATGAAATCCCCCCCCCAAAAAAAATACAGAAAAGTAACAATAAACAAAAGCAAAGAAAATGGACAAAACAAAAAGAAATAAGAACGCTCAAATTGGAAAAAGTAAACAAACAAGAAAAACACCTGATGTGGGATGTCATATAGCTTCCTGCAGTGCAATTTTTTTTTTTTTTTTTTTTTTGGTTCTTTTTTTTTTTTTGGAGCTGGGGACCCCGAACCCAGGGCCTTGCGCTTCCCTAGGCAAGCGCTCTACCACTGAGCTAAATCCCCAACCCCAAGTTACTCCTTTATATGCCTCTCCTATTAATAGGTTGTTATTTGTTTGTTTAAGATTTTATTTATATTATGTATGTGAATTCACTGTCACTCTCCTCACACACACCAGAAGGGGGCATCTGTTTCCATAAGAAATGGTTTTGAGCCAACATGTGTTTGATAGGAATTGATCTCAGGGCCTCTGGATGAGCAGTCAGTGCTCTTAACTGCTGAACCATCTCTTCAGTCAGCAGGCAATACTTTCTTTTATACTAAGGTTTTAAATATACACTTGACAATATTTCGAGATCATTTTTCTGGCCTTAAAAGTCTGCTAAGCTAATGATGAAGCTGACATACATAAACTTGTTTATTTAAACAGTAAAGTGTTGCTATAAATGAACATTCAGCTCATGTAAGAACTCTTATGTGCTTAGTCCAGATTTGGCACTTTAAATATTTAACCCTTGAAATGAAAATGAACAGTCTTGTATGAAAAAACAACAATAAGAACACAATAAAAGGGTGTCCACTAAAAGTATTAAAGTGATACAAGTTATCAGTATGATCTTCTGGTATTCATTAAGAATTCTGGAAGCACCATCAAGCAAAAAAATTTCTTTCTTATTACTGAGAATATTAAAGTATGAGATTAACAATCTACTATACCACAGCTGGAGAATCACTAACCAGATAATTCCTGAGGAGTGTTGACAATGTTTATCAAGATCACTTGAAGACATTTTCTCTTCTTAGAGACATCATGTAACTAGCCCAGGAAACCTTGTTAAGATTTTTTTTAAATTTATTTTTATTGGATTTTCTATGTATTTTCATTTCAAATGTTATCCCCTTTCCCCCCTCTTCCATCCCCCTCTCCTCCCCTTATTTCTATGAAGACATTCTCTTGCTTGTTTTTAGACTACTTAGATATGTGTTGGTTACTGCCAAGAAATAAGTTAAATCTTTATAGATATCTTGCCAACATGTCATTAATGTGATTTATAGGCATCTCAGTTGGTCAAGACTATTGACTGGTTCCCTTTATGGTAGCTGACATAGTGCTTTCTGTTAAGTGAAAGGTGGGCCATAGGAAGGAAGTATTCAGGTTTAATCTAGCTCTTCATGTCCTTTGCCTGGAGTCTGCAGGGTCTTTACTAACAGTGGCCTACCTTCAGTTTCTGAGAGGATACCAAAGCAACAGAGATATTCTATATGATTTTGGGAATCACCTGAATTACTATGACCAGCAACATGATTAACAGTTTGCCATGACTGGTATAGAGGGTTTTCTTAGAAAGTTTATGACTCTTGTTAGAAGAATTGCTAGTATAAGTGGTATAAATTAATTTACACTAAATTAGATTACCTATAATACTTCCACTCAGATATGTGTATGATTTCATGTGAAAGGAAAAAAATAAAATTGGTCCCTAGACAAATGTTGAAGCCAAAAGAAAGAAAAATAGTTGGGCCCTAGAACTGCCTGTTCCAGGAACTAGCTGATCACAGAAAGAGTAATTTCACCAGCTGGTTCAGCCAATTTGTTCCAGAAACTAGCTAACCATAATAGCAGCTGACCATAACAGCAGCTGACCATAGTAACAGGAACTGGGTAACCATGAAGTTAGATTAAAATCTTAAAGAACAATCATGAGAAAAAGGAGGTTCTTCCTTGTGATTCAGTAACAATCATGAGAAACAGGAGGTTCTTCCTTGTGATTTGTTATGGTTTTTCCTTTAAATACCCCTTCTCCGAACTCCTCTACCCCTGCATGTGATATGAGTCTCGACCACAGTGCACTGGTTTCTGTTGTCCCTATCAATAAATCTCTTGTTGATTGCATCAAGATCAGTCTTCTGTGAGTTCTTGGGGGGGGGGGGTCATGTCATCCTGTCATCCTGATACTTGAGTGAGGGTCTCTCCGCCCCAGGGGGTCTTTCATTTGGAGGGCTCGTCTGGGATCGGCAATCACCTTAATCACCTTCGTCTCCGGAGATCCAATTGGAGGTGAGATATTGACTGTGTCTTTGTGTTTCTGTGCCTACTGAATTCTGGTTCTGTATTTGCTCTAGAGTTCTGGTTTTGCAGTAGCTTCGGTCTCGGGTAGAGACAGAGATTTGTGTCTCGGGTAGAGGTGAGGAGTGTGAGTATTGGTAGACGTGCCAGGGGCTCACCGACTGCATCACCCTGGAAGATGTCCTGGCAGGTCTCTAGGACCCCAGGGACGCCTTCGAGATTCCCATCTGGGTGCTGGTGAGGATTTGGTGATTCTCCTGGAGTTGGAGAAAAGACCTGCCCTCCTGGTGAAGACCCAGTAGTTTTCCTGGACTAGAGAAGTGAAATGTCCTCCCGGCCATCTGTTTTTGCAGAGTGGTCTTGCCTGTTTAGGTGGAGATGGGCGTCTGTTAGTCTTTGTCTGTGTGTCTTAAATCTCTGTTCTGTGTTACTTGTGACTTTGACGATGGGCCAGACTGTGATGGCCCCTCTGATTTTGACCCTGGACCACTGGACTGAAGTTAGATCTGTTAGTTTGTCTCTTTGTTTTCTGTGTTTGTGTCTTGTGTTATTTGTGATGATGGGACAGAGTTTGACTTTAGACCATTGTACTGAAGTTAGGGCTAGAGCACACAACTTGTCAGTTGAGATTAAAAATGGACCATGGCAGACTTTTTGCTCCTCAGAGTGGCTGGCATTTGATGTTAGCTGGCCTCCAGAGGGCACCTTTGACTTAATCATTATTTTTGATCTGCTCTCCTTCATCTGTCTTTGGTGTCTCGTTGGGAAGGAGGAGTGATGTGGAATCTGCTCCCCTTCAGCTGTCTTTGGTGAGCTCACAGAAGCTCCAGTCTGAATCAGTTCAGTTTTGTGGTGATCTCGTCGTGGATGCTTGTTTTTGGTTTTTGTGTGCATTTCTGTTTTTGTCTGTTTGTGTGACTGAATGCTATTTGTTCTCTTCGGTGGACCTCTATTTTCTAGACTCTCTTCTTTTTTCTCACCAGCCCACTTGAGATGCTTGTTAGTAGCTGTTACATGGATGGAAGGCCCTCACTTCTGCCTGTTGATTTTAATATGTCAGATGGTAGGGAGTGTCTGGTATACCGCCAGGCTCCAATGGTGGGTCTCTGAGGGGCTGGAAAATGGCCCACTAATTTGGCTAACGTAAGGAAAGATATGAAGAGAAAGTTGCAGAAACTTGAAGGGTTAAGCTAAGTCATTGAGAGAGTTAGTATAAGTTGTAGAGAAAGTGAAGTTGAGAGAAAAAAGAAAGAAGGCAAAAAGAACAGGAAGCTAGGGAAGAAAAGTGATAGAACAAAAAGAAAGCTAGAGAGCTAAAGAGAGATAAAAGGTAGGGGAGGAACTTATACTGGCCACAGTAGTTAGAGAGACTAGGAAGACAGTACCTGGCAACAGAATGGCTGAAGAATCAGCTGTGATTAACAAGATACTAGAACTACTAAAAGAGAACCTTTGCATTACTGAGATGATTGATGCTGGTCAGCTGGGGCTAAGAAATTAGTGGTGAATAAGAAGACGCCAGCATCATTAATGCAAAATCTTCTGTAAAGTATTTTTTGAGAGCACAAAGAGGCAGTGGTAGGGTGTAAGTGTCACCTGGGTGGTACTTCTTTGAAGACATGAAAGGGGTCATGAAGAGCAGCTGAGGTTGAGCACTGTGAGAGGTCATGGAAGGCCATTGGTGAAGGTGCACCCACAGTTGCAATTGATGACCCAGGACTGAAGGGATCATGCAAAGGAGTTGAGACTTGACACCGTGAAGAGAGCCTATGAGAGGCTATTGGTGAAGCTTAGTTGCAGCAGAAGAGAGCAGCATTTTGGAGATGCCAATACCATGAGATGGCCAGCAAGAGCAGCAGCAGCAGCAGCAACAGTGGAATAAGGCATTGGGAACCTAGAAGACAAGGTGTGTGTTACAAAGGGCAAAGCTGGAGAAGTGACCTAATTCCTTGAAGAAGCCTAGAAGATTGTAAGTGGATCCCAGACGTTGGACAATTAGAGTTTGATTTTGCTCTGGGCTGTATTTTGATGATTGTGGTTTTGGTAGGCTGGACAGTTCTTTGGTCAAGGGTATACAAGTAGCTGTACTCCCCTGCTAGAACCTCCAGACAAGCTCTCAAGGTCCATTGTAGGAACGTAGGGTAGTAAAGCTTATAGACTACCTAAAGAACTGTGGACCTTGGCATAGGCCAGGTAACCCAGTAACTCATGGTCATCTCTGACTACCGCTATCCCTTGCCATCTCTTGGATGTCCTGATGAAGCCAGGAACTGTATTATTCATTGCCCAGGACATCAGGAGGGAAGGGATTCAATGGCATAGGGCAATAACGAAGCAGATAAAGTGGCTCAAGAAATGGCTATGCAGGAACCTATCCTGGTTGCAGGTCTGCAAAGAGACAGCCACTGGGAACTGGGATTGGACTAGGGATGGCCCTAACTTAGAATGTACAACATAAGAAAAGGCCCGGGTTGGGGATTTAGCTCAGTGGTAGAGCTTGCCCTAGGAAGCGCAAGGCCCTGGGTTCGGGTCCCCAGCTCCGAAAAAAAAAAAAAAAAAAAAAAAAAAAAAAAAGAAAAGGCCCAAATTGCTTAAGGACAATGGCACACTTGAGGAGAAAACTATACTCCCAGATAATAAACAAAATACTCAAATGGACACATTTAGGTGGATAAGAAGCTTATCCAAGAAGTTAAGATATATGTAATAGATCTTAGAATTTTAGCCAGAGAGACAGTACAAAAGTGTAAGGTATGTCAGCAAGTGAATGCTTAGCAAGCAAACAGGGCAAAGAGACCTAGGGAGTTTAGTGGGAAGTTGAAGTTAACTTCACTGAGATAAAACCAAGAGTGCTTGTAGATATCCTTTTAGGAATAGATAAAAGAGACAGAGAAGAACAGCAAGGAAGGATGGTTCAGTAGATCTCCCTGGTGGACTACTTTAATCTCCTAATTAATAGGGTCTCTCTTAATTTTACCCTTGATCCTTGCCATGTATCCTTAATAAGTTAGTAACTTTTGTTGAAGAGTGAGTGCTGTACAGATTTTGATGTTATGCCAACAATATCATGCTTTAGAAGGACAAGAAAATCAATATTACAAAGATACTGAAGTTTAGTTCTATGATTAGAACTAGCCATTAGAAGAAGTGGGGAATGAAAGGAAAAAATTTGAAATTGCTCCCTAGACAAATGTTGAAGCCAAAAGAAAGAAACATAGTTGGGCCCTGGATCTGCCTGTTCCAGGAACTAGGTGATCATAGAAAGAGTAATTGCACCAGCTGGTTCAGCCACTTTGTTCCAGAAAGTACCTAACCATAATAGCAGCTGAACATAATAGCAGCTCACCATAGTAGCAGGAACTGGTTAACCAAAAAGTTAGATTAAAATCTTAAAGAACTATCATGAGAAGCAGGAGGTTCTTACTTGTGATTTGGTATGGTTTTTCCTTTAAATTCCCCTTCTCCCAACCATTTGAGGTCAACTCCTTTACCCCCGCGTGGGATAAGAGTTTCAACCCCAGTGAACTTATATAATATTGTTTCTATTATGAAGTGATTTTATTTTGTTGTTTGATAATTTTTTCTTTCCTTTCATTTTTTCCTTTCTTTTTCCCTATCTTCTTTTTCTCTCTTCATTTCTTCCCTCCTCCATTTTTTCTTTCCTTCCTTCCTTCTTTCCTTCCTCTTTCTTTCTTTCTTTCTCTCTCTCTCTCTGTCTCTCTTTCTTTCTAAGTACATATTTCTATGTAGGCAAGAGATAGCCTGAACTCATAATTTCTCTGTAGGATGTCATACAGGTGAGTGCCAGTACAGGATAGAACAAGGCCCGTCATTGGATAAGAAAGAAGGGTGAGTGGGAGAAAAGTTTGAAGGAAGAGGAGGAGACTGGAACAGAAAGGAGGAAGAGAGAGGAGGTACTATGGAAAAGTAGCCACCAAGAGAGAACGTGGAAGCTGATGTTAAGATTCCATGCTTTGCCTTTACAGGTTGTTAGGAATATTCTTAAGAGACGGATGTGTACCCGACTTTGCATGTTTAGGTGGGCAATTATATCTTATCAATTGGATCAAAGGTTATTGTGTTATGTGCTCTTTCATGTGCAGGTTTAAGTGTAAGAGATGTGCGTGAGATGACTATTCTGGGCCACTGTGGAATTAGGATGTGTGTTTCTGGCAAGGTATCTAGCAGATATCTTGGGGCACTGTGGTGACAGACCTTGTGGGGGATAAAAGACAGCATTTTATTTTTTTTTATAATTTTACAATAACATTTCTCCCTTAGCCTTTTGTACAGAGCTGTAAATAACAGGTATGATGTACCCCACAGCTCTGTCTGGCAAGTATTGTATAAACTGAGGTTTCCTGAGATTTATAATTTTTTATCATAAACTTCATATCTCAGTACCTTTGGATTATTTCAGAAAATCCATAAAAATATTGTTTCTGTTATTTTTCTCAGTTGTATCAATTCAGTATTACCCTACCTATTAAATATATAAATGATGACTTTGTATTTAAAACTAACATAATTCATGGAGTACCTATTAGAAGTAGTTGCTAATTCTAGTTGCAATTTCTATCTCCTCTTGTCCACCAAACCTACCAATTCCTACAGTTTCCTGTAACTCCTTTGTTACATAATTTAATGATGGTTTCTGGGAGTCATTATCACTTTAGAAATGTGAAATTTACTTCCCATTTTATATTTGCCATTAAAGTGTTCAGCCAGTCTAAGGTGTGGACTATATCTAAGTAAATTGGTGGCTACTCATCATGTAGTTGTAAAACAATTGAATCATACAGCTGCCAGGGACACATCAAGTAACATAGGAAGATTGTCAAGGACTCAACAAATTCTGCCCTGGTGTAAAATCTCATTTTACTTTTCCCAGTTACTGACAATTCACCATCCAATCTTATTCTTCTGTTCTATTACAGTGATATTAATGGAGTGTATAAGAATCTAAGCATGTAACGAATCTACAATACAAAGGTTCTTTAGTCTTGAAAATGTTTAAACTACCATGAGATTATATGTTACATAATAATCTTTAAAATGTACATGATTAACAGTGAAAATTAAAATTGAAAATATAAAAACTAAGCATTTTTTCCATACACAGAGGTTACAAATGTCAAAGTTTAGGGGGATATTTGTAAAATAATTTGAAATGGCTTATTGAGTTTCCTGTGTAGGTGCCTACAGTGATACTTTGCATAGTATAATTTGTATGATGGAAAAGAAAACCAATTGAAGTAAGTGTAGGCAAATAGTAATAACAGAAGTTAATGAATAAATCAAATGTGTAAGACTTTCCCAAAAGGTAACTGGAAAAATGTGATCTAACTTAGGGAATGTTTGCTATTCCTTTTAAATACTCATTTTCACTTTCCACCAAACCAAACACTGACTGTTCAGGTCAGATGCATGAGAAAAAGTTGAATAAGTATATTAGTCTTCCACTCTACTTAAAGTATGAGCCAGTCAATAATATGTTCTGATTCTCCATTAATTCTACTTTTATTATATGTCAATCAGTCTTACAAACGTAAATTTATTCATGAGATAAGATGAGATAATCCCTAGGAGACCAAAGACTCTTTTCCAACCAATAAAGGAGAGTACCAATCAAGGAGAATGTGTAAAAAACTGGTGGTAAGATACAAAACACTTGTAAAAAGAATGCAGGTTGCCTTAAAACACTAAAAGACATAATAAGCCAAAGGTCACAAGAAAACTGGGAACCACAACTGTAAGTACAACAAACTAGATCTGTCCAACATACTAGTGAGCTCAGGAGGAGTTTCTTCATAAAGCCTTCATACAAGAGTCCTACCTGTCCAGTGCATCTATTCTGGACTTATAGACCTAGGATAATCATATTTACCTTTTCCAGGATACTGATCTAAATCACTAAGAGCTAATAAGTGTACATTTTAAAGCTGATACATGGGTGTAAGTTTACTATAGAAAATAATGCATCAGCAAAATGCTTGTAGCTTAAATATCTGTTTTTCCTAGATTTCTTCATTTAAACATGGGTGCTACAGTGTATTCTCTTTCTAGGTAATAAGTAAATAGGGACACATCAAGTGTTAAGTGTTATTTTTGTTAAATCTAAATATGTAATTACATTTTTCTTTGTTTTCATATGTGGCATACTTACACAGAATTGTCTAGTTATTCCTGGATCGATTGTGAAATTATTGTGTTAATTTATAGAAACAACAGTAGTAAGTGTCTTTACTGAGTTTTGATTCACAAATTTAAGAAAAGAAAAAAAAGCAATATATCTGTCTGCAGTGGTACAATTTTACTAGTAATTTTATAAGGTTATCCACAAATGCCTCCTCATAAAACGAAACTGGACACTATTATCTTATCTGACTTTATTTTTGTCTTTCCTTTGGAAGAATACTATTAGCACAGCCAAAAGGAAGAGCATAGCTGTGTAAAGTCAGCAGAAACTTTATATTGAAGATCAAGAAAGGGTAAAAATACAGAAAAATGAAGAGATATTTTAGTGCTTTGAAATTCTATCCAGAAATAGCTTTAGATTATGATAGGTTATTTGTGTATCTTTTTAACAACTCAATTAAAATATAGTAATTCCTGTAAGTTGGAATTTTTAAAGTTTTTGTCTAATATTGCCACAATTAAGAGACCATTATTCTTTTTGAAAAACAGAATTTAGTATTTTAGACATATCTTCAAACTGCCTCTTATTTTTGGACAACTAGATGGATGTATTTTTTGGAATAATATTACTGTTTACATTTGTGCTTATATTCTGTAAGGAAATGACTTCTTACCATTTTGTGTATAATAATAATGTATTCTCTGTCACTCAATAGCTTCACACTTTCACTTTGGGGGAATGGATACTGTTTCTAACATAATTAGATCCACTAAAAGAAAGGCTACAATCTAGTCATATTTTCACCAACATTATTTTTTTCTAAAACTAGTCTAATGTGATTTGCTATTTTAATAGGATTTTGTTTTGCACTTCTTTCAGGACTTACAAGGCATTTTACTCTCCTAAATTTTCACATATTTTCTTTGGAGAAATATTTATTCAGAAAATGGGTATACTTTAAATTCTGTTACTTGAATTTTATCATGGATTTCTAAGAGTATTACATAAATTTAGTATTATATACAAATATGTTTATAAATATTTATTAAAATGTATGGATTTTTTTTCATTTTTCTTGACTAAAGCCATTGATAGCACAACAGTGCATATTTTTGATAATGCAAAATTTATATATCTATAATTTTGTCATTTGTATTTTGTATCTGCTTCAGGATATTTTTCCTAAGTTCATTCTACTGTTAGCTTTAATATTTTCTATTATTTACTTTGGTTGAACATTTGTATGCTGGAATAGATGAATATCTAGCAGTCCTATTCACTACTCAGGACATGTAAGAGAAAAGATTCTAAGATAAATGTTGAATCCTTACTGTTAACAGAGGTCTCAATTACTGATATGTAAAATGAAGTTTAAGAATAATTACATTGTGTTTATGTTTTAAGCAAGTAATAGTGAGAATCAGAGTATGGGGGAAAAAAAGCAATACATCATTCATGAAAAATAAAAAGTCCTTAGCTTTTCAATTTTTTTTAGCATGGACATACTTTTGCAAGGACAAAGGTCATAATAAGAGCAAAGAGATGTTGTTGTAAGGCTAAATGAAAGTATGTCATTGGAATTGAGGTCAGCAAAGTGTGAGGTCTGGTTCTTCTGTGCAAATGGATTTTAATGATAAAGTGTAGAAAAGCCTTCATGTTAGCTATAAATATTTAATTCAACAGAAAGGATTGTGCAAGTCAAATAACAGTTTTACTTGAGGTTTTTAGGCCATCTAGGCCCTAGGATAGATAAACTGTATAATCAAGAATCAAAACCTCCTTACTGTACATCTTTCATCAGTTTTTTATTGTAACTGCTATATGATGATATCTGTCCAAAATCATTGGAACTTGCTCAATCCTGTGCAGTGGTCTGTGATGAAAGCCTGTTTTCAATTTTTATTTTGTCACTTGGAACTTTCATTCAAGGAAAAAAATAATATAGTATAAACCTTCAAGACAGGGAAAAACATGGACTGTATTTCAGTATATGTATTTAAAATGTAAGGAACATGAGAAAATAGCACTTCTGATCATCCTGAAATATTTGAAGAATTCAGAAAGGAAAACAGTTTCAATATACCGCAAAAAAAATATTAGAGGGTCTAACTTATTTTACAGGAAAATAGAGACTTGCAACATATTGACCATGTTGATCTTTAGCGACTATGGCCAAAGAAACAAAATACCCCAGAAAGCATGAATAAAACAAAAGATCTTAGATCTTTTTAAGATCTTCTTAAGATATTAGATGGTGGGAAATCCCAAAAGAAAGTGTGATCATTTAAATATATGGTAAGTGTTTTCATTACGGGTTTGCTGCTGTGAAGAAACACAATGGACAAGGCTCTTATTAGGGCAAGTCTTTAATTGAGGATGGATTATAGATTTGGATGTTCAGTCTATTATCATCAGGGGCATAGAAAGGGTGCTAGAGAAGAAGCTTAGAGTTCTGCTTCTTTTTTTGAAGACAAAAAGGAGAAGACTGACTCCTACATGGTTAGATTGGGGTCTTATTATCCAACATCACAGTGACACACTTCCTCCAAGAAGGCCACACCATTTCCAAGAAGGCCACAGCTGTCATTCCCTGGACCAAGCATATTCAAATTACCACAACAATGTTTTTCTTTTTGTTTGTTTGTTTGTTTTTAGCTTTTAGACAACCTTCTTCCTACTCTGTGTTCATTTGACTTCTTGATCAATGACCATAAAAAGATAAGAGAGGGCAACTAACCATCCAAGAACTGTCAAAGAGACTGGTGCTTATTAACCCCCAAACTTGTTTTTCTCTGTTATACAAAGTTTAAAAGATGGCCACTAGTTTTCTGTGCAAATGTTGTGTTACATGTTGAATTCATTATTCATCACAAAAGTATTAAATAGCAAAAAAATATTATCTTGGTAATAGATATAGTTACTTATTCACTCATAGTTTCTGTTAAACATATAATTGGTGCCATCCTCCCATGAGATAAGGTAGAATACAGCTTACTGTCTTCATAGCATCTGATTATGAGCACTAACACTTGACATTCCTTGACTGTAGCTGCATTTCCATGCGTACACTTTTGGTACAAGCCAGTGTTGCTGAATTTTAATTTCCAATTTCCTTCTTTCTACTGTAATGAACACTCCTTTACATAATAGTATGTATAACAATTTCAAACACTACGAGACTCTATAAGAACAGAGAATCAAGTTGAAAATATAGCTAAATTTTTCTCATCATTGTGTGGGGCAAATAAGGACATAAATTTATATTGTGGAATTTGCAATAATGGACTTTATTCTCATAAATAATGGACATAGTATATATAGCAAAGAGCGTGACATGCTGAAAATGTCCACTTTTATTGAAGGTTCTTCTGCTTCTAAAATTCTACTGTCGGCATTTATTTCCTTCTGGGTTTAATGGGAGTAGAGTACATTTGACAAATTATTCATTTTCTGCTCTTTCCCTTCCCCTTTCAGGTCACTGAAGGTACAGCACTTAATTCAGCTGTTAACCATTTTAACCTGAGGGGCTGTTGAAAATAAATCCTCTTTAGAAGGCTTTATAAGGTCCATGGATGATTTCAAAATAGCCTGAAAGTCAATCAGATTAACTCAAAACATTTCCTACTCAAACATATATTAGAAAATAGATGTCTCTCCAATGCTGTTTTGACATTGTGAACTGCCATTATTTCAGCCCTACAAAATGAGTAGTAAACATTAGTATTTTTTCCTCTATCTTTGTTTTGAGTGGTATGTATTTCAAATAATATTAGGTTAATAGGTATAGATATTTTCTTTGAAAATTACTGATCTTTATTTTTAGTTTCTTTATACATTGCAAAAACAGATGTATTAATACATCTATTTATAAACATGTATGTGTGCAAAAACACATTTTTCATTTTAAATAAAAACCTTAACTAAAGCAGATATCTAATAACATTAGTGATTTTTCCATTGATTGCAATGTTCAGAATTACATGATTTAGCAACAATTGTATGTTTAAAAAATAGTCAAAATTATTGAGCATTAAACTAGATGGCAAGATGTATAGCAAACCAATAGTTATTGCCTTAAGTTTGGCAGACATTCTGTCACACTAATACAAAATATTTCAAATAACATATAAAGCACAATATACAAAATTTCTAGGATATTGTAAATATTAAGTTTTAAACATTAACATAGTTAATGTTGCATAATTTTATACTCATTATCCAGGCATGTATGCTCTTGTGCACCATGGAGAAACCCATGTCTCCAGGCACATATGTCACAGAGGATGGTCTTGCCTAGCATCAATGGGAGGGGACGCTGTTGGTCCTGTGAAGGCTTGATGTCCCAGAGTCGGGGAATACTAGGTGGTGGGGTAGGAGTAGGTGGGTCAGTGGGAGAGCACCATCTTGGAGGAAGAGGAAGAGGTAGAGTAGGGGAAACTGGGAAAGGAGATAATACTTGAAATGTAAATACACAAAATAACCAATAATATTAATACAAAAGATTTGGTGAAAAGTGTCTATGATGGTTTGTATTTGCTTGGCCCAGGGAATGACACTATTTGGAGGTATAGCCTTGTTGGAATAGGTGTGGCTTTGTTGGAGTAGGTGTGTCACTGTGGATATGAACTTTGATATTCTAGTCCTGGCTGCCTTCAGATGAAGATGAAGAACTCTCAGCATCTCCTGCACCATCCCTGCTTGGATGCCACCACATTCCTGCATTGATGATAATGCACTGAACCTCTCAACCTGTAAGCCAGCCCCAATTATATGCTGTCCTTATGAATTTCCTTGGTCATCATGTCTGTTCACAGCAGTAAAACCCTAAGAGAGTGTCCATCAAAATCCACTTTAGAAAAGTTGATTTTGCATATTCGTTCTCCTAATGAACATCCATTATATTAAGTTTGGAGCAGAGACTGAAGGAATAGCCATTCAGAATCTGCTGTACCTGGGGATCCGCATATATATATATATATATATATATATATATATATATATATATATATATATATATATATATATATATATATATGTATATGTGTGTGTGTTTGTGTGTGTGTGTGTCTGTGTGTCTGTGTGTCTGTGTATACAGCCACCAAAACTAGACAATATTGATGAAGCCAAGAAGTGCATGCTCACAGGGACCTAATATAGCTGTCTCCTGAGAGGCTCAATGAGAGCATGATGAATACAGAGGTGAATGCTAGCAGCAAACCATTGAACTGAGAACGGGGTCCCCATTGGAAGAATTAGAGATAGAATTGAAGGAGGTGAAGGGGCTTGCAAACTCCATAAAAACAACAATATCTACCAACCAGAGCTCCCAGGGACTAAACCACCATCCAAAGAGTACACATGAACAGACCCATGGCTCCAGTTGTATATGTAACAGAGAATGGCTTTGTTGGGCAGAGAGGAAGAAGCCCTTGGTCCTGCCGAGGCTGGACTCCTCAGCAAATGTCAGGGTGGGGAGGCAGTCAGGGGGGTGTTGGGGAGGGGGAACACCCTTATACAAGAAGGGGAGTGGGATAGGGTAGGAGGCCTATGGACAGGAAACCAGGAAAGGGAATTACATGTGAAATGTAAATAAAAATATCCAATTAAAAAAGAAAACTTAACTTTAGGGTTCAAGTCAGAAACCTTAAGTCAATATATCAAGTCAGATATGTTAAAAGCCATATTCTGAAGGTAGTAAGAATTGCACTCCTACAAATAATCTCAGGTGTTATATTAATCATTCTGCTGTCATTCAAAGGTGATTAGCCAGTTCTTACTAGTGGAGTAATGAAAGGCTGGATGACTGCATTTCAAAGGCATTGAAGTGTTCTTTACTACAGAAAATAAAAGTTATGATGGAGGTAGTTTAATAAAAAAGAGGAATTGTAATGAAATTTTTACCTTGATTATTAAAAGATAAAATAATATGCCAACAACTTAATTGTGAACTGCCAATTATTTAAGCCTGTACGAAATTTTAAATGTTACTAATATAATGTATATTCTTATAATAGAGTTTACAGTCATGTTAACCATATACTCATGGTATATATACTTATTTGTATATACTCAGGATAAAAATTGCTCTTTACTTACAATATTATGATAGCTTTTTAATCATTTTCTTTAAGAAAAAAAAAGTTAGGCCTGAGTCTGAAAGTTGAATTGTCTGATTTTAAGTATTGCTGAAATTATGCTGTCAACCTTGTAATAAATTCTGATTAAGAATTAACAACTTTGTGAACAGAATAACAGAGCTAATTGATTTTGACCTGTTAGCTTCAATATGCAGCTTTAAAAATGTTTAACCTCACTAAGATTTATAATTTAATGCTCTTGTGTTTGAATAATCAATTACATGTCTGATTTGAAATTAAGAAGCACCATGGTGAAATACAGAGTTATTTAATAGATAAAATTTGCCTTAACTCCTGAGCATTGTGTTATTTAAAAAAATATCTCAATTCATTATATTCTAACATATAATTAAACATATTTATTTCTCACAAAATTGTTCATCATCTATGTGGTTATAGGGAAAGCAAACCTTAAGGGATATTTATAACTTATGATAGCTTCCTGTAATGGCATACATATGTTTCAGATGCTCTAATTCAGTTGTTATCACATAGTATTGTACATACAATCACGTATCATAGGAGCTGGTAGGGACTCTGGAAAACAAAAGCCATGATAATTATATCATTTATAATTGTGTTTTAATTTTTAATAGTTCTCCAATTCAAAATAAACACAGATTTGAATACATTGTCTTTTTCTAGTTTGCTTCGTCTATAATATTCTTTCCTAAACAAAAGATCACAAAATAGGCTACTCGGTCATATGACTACATATCCTATAATTCATAAGCAAACAAAGCTAATTCCTAAAACACACAAACTATTTTTTCTTAATACTTAAGCAAATGTCAATAGAACTGAAAGTGTTATAACTACCTAATTTCAGTAGTTCAGAAAGAGAGAAATATTTTTTTAATTATTACTGTACAGAAATGGAAGACATTTTCAGCACACTAAGATGTAATTTCACTTTGTTTTAAAGATATTTATTTACTAATCTATTGTTAAATTCCCAGAAATTTTTATATGAAAATAGAATCTATTTTCAATTAAAAATATAAGTATAGTAAAAAAGTAAATCCTCAAAGAATTAAAAATGTCTGGAATATCTATTTAGGGAGAAGTGATGGAGAAAGTTTGTTTGTATGTTGGTATATATATATATATTCTAAAGTAGAATCGATAGCCCCTATTCCTCCAGCCAACTTTTACCTGTAATGATTCTGAAGACATAATGTTATAAAAATCTACATGTTTCATTATCCATCAGAATTTAGTCTTCTTTCTTTCTATTCCTATTTTAGCGACATTGACTATATAGATTATTCAATTATAATTATCCAATGAAAATTCTCACCTGGAGTAAATAATACTTTTGTGACTTTTATCCTCCACATATGTGCATCAATATGGTCAAATATTTACCATGTTACTTAAGCTCCAAATGTAAAGAAAAAATGAAAGCTCATAATCAGGATATGGATCAGAAAAGAAGAAGTCAAAATATCACTATTTGCAGATGATATGATAGTATATTTAAGTGATCCCAAAAGTTCCACCAGAGAACTACTAAAGCTGATAAACAACTTCAGCAAAGTGGCTGGGTATAAAATTAACTCAAATAAATCAGTAGCCTTCCTCTACACAAAAGAAAAACAAGCCAAGAAAGAAATTAGGGAAACGACACCCTTCATAATAGTCCCAAATAATATAAAGTACCTCGGTGTGACTTTAACCAAGCAAGTAAAAGATTTGTACAATAAGAACTTCAAGACTCTGAAGAAAGAAATTGAAGAAGTCCTCAGAAGATGGAAAGATCTCCCAGGCTCATGGATTGGCAGGATTAATATAGTAAAAATGGCCATTTTACCAAAAGCGATCTACAGATTCAATGAAATCCCATCAAAATACCAATCAATTCTTCAAAGAGTTAGACAGAACAATTTGCAAATTCATCTGGAATAACAAAACCCAGGATAGCAAAACTATCCTCAACAATAAAAAGAACTTCGGGGAATCACTATCCCAACTCAAAACAGTATTACAGAGCAATAGTGATAAAAACTGCATGGTATTGGTACAGAGACAGACAGATAGACCAATGGAACAGAATTGAAACCCAGAAATGAACCCACACACCTATGGGCACTTGATTTTTTTGACAAAGGAGCCAAAAACATCAATGGAAAAAAATAGCATTTTCAGCAAATGGTGCAGGTTCAACTGGAGGTCAACATGTAGAAGAATGCAGATTGATCCATGCTTATCACCCTGTACAAAGCTTAAGTCCAAGTGGATCAAGGACCTCCACATCAAACCAGATACACTCAAACTAATAGAAGAAAAACTAGGGAAACATCTGAACACATGGGCACTGGAAAAAATTTCCTGAACAAAACACCAATGGCTTATGCTCTAAGATCAAGAATCTACAAATGGGATCTCATAAAACTGCAAAGCTTCTGTAAGGCAAAGGACACTGTGGTTAGGACAAAACAGCAACCAACAGATTGGGAAAAGATCTTTACCAATCCTACAACAGATAGAGGCCTTATGTCCAAAATATACAAAGAACTCCAGAAGTTAGACGCAGGGAGACAAATAACCCTATTAAAAAATGGGGTTCAGAGCTAAAAAAAAGAATTCACAGCTGAGGAATGCCGAATGGCTGAGAAACACCTAAAGAAATGTTCAACATCTTTAGTCATCAGGGAAATGCAAATCAAAACAACCCTGAGATTTCACCTCACACCAGTGAGAATGGCTAAGATCAAAAACTCAGGTGACAGCAAATGCTGGCGAGGATGTGGAGAAAGAGGAACACTCCTCCATTGTTGGTGGGATTGCAGACTGGTACAACCATTCTGGAAATCAGTCTGGAGGTTCCTCAGAAAATTGGACATTGAACTGCCTGAGAATCCAGCTATACCTCTCTTGGGCATATACCCAAAAGATGCCCCAACATATAAAAAAGACATGTGCTCCACTATGTTCATAGCAGCCTTATTTATAATAACCAGAAGCTAGAAAGAACCCAGATGCTCTTCAACAGAGGAATGGATACAGAAAATGTGGTACATCTACACAATGGAATATTACTCAAAAACAATGACTTTATGAAATTCGTAGGCAAATGGTCAGAACTGGAAAATATCATCCTGAGTGAGGTAACCCAATCACAGAAAAAGACACATGGTATGCTCTCATTGATAAGTGGCTATTAGCCCAAATGCTTGAATTACTCTAGATGCATAGAACACATGAAACTCAAGAAGGATGACCAAAATGCGAATGCTTCACTCCTTCTTTAAAAGGGAACAAGAATACCCTTGGCAGGAATAGAGAGGCAAAGATTAAACAGAGACTGAAGGAACACCCATTCAGAGCCTGCCCACATGTGGCCCATACATATAGCCATCCAATTAGACAAGATGGATGAAGCAAAGAAGTGCAGGCCGACAGATTCGGATGATCTCCTGAGAGACAAAGCCAGAAACACAAACACAGAGGCGTAACAGCAGCAACCACTGAATTGAGAATAGGACCCCTGCTGAAGGAATCAGAGAAAGAACTGAAGAGCTTTGGAAGGGGCCTGAGACCCCATATGTACAACAATGCCAAGCAAACTAGAGCTTCCAGGACCAAGCCACTACCAAAGACTATATGATGACTCACCCTGGACTCTGACCTCATAGGGTAGCAAATGAATATCCTATAAGAGCACCAGTGGAAGGGGAAGCCCTGGGTCCTGCTAAGAGTGAACCCCCAGTGAACTAGATTGTTGGGGGAGGGGCAGGGGGGATGGGAGGGAACACCTACAAAGAAGGAGGCAGAGGGATGTTTGGCCCGAAACCGGAAAGGAATAACACTCGAAATGTATATAAGAAATACCCGGTTACAAAGAAAAAAAAAAAGCTCATAATCAAGGAACTAGAAGAAAAAAGGAAGGAGGTATAGAAAAAGAAGCAAGAGAAAATAAGTATAAGAAGAGAAGAAGAAAAAAGATGGAGAAGAAGTGGAGGAGGAAGATGAGGAGGACAGAGATGATGATGAAGGAGGATAAAAATCAAAACTCGTGCAATACCATTCAAAAGCAAAGTGTAAAATTAAAGATGCTGGTGAGATAATCACATATCCATCTTTTTGTCTTAGCTCTCAATATAACTCACGGAAATAATCTCTTTGAAATATAGGTCTTATTATTTATACATCTTGTTTAATTAAATTCTATTTCATAATCTCAGCTTTGTTGGTTTTTCCTGTTATTATTATTATTGTTGCTCTTTTGTTTTTGCTTTTTCTTTTAATACAGAAAAACATGCATCACATTAGGAAGAATAAAAATGTTAAGGTCAGAATGAATGACTGGTTTATAAGAACTATATCCTTGGGATTATATAAGTTAGTTTCTTGAGGTCTTTATTCACATACAAGACACAGATATAAATTAGGAGAAATCAATTTAAATTGTATGAGTAATTAATTTTAAGCGGCCCATTGTCTGAAATCTATCTTTTCACTAAAACAGAACATTCTAATTCCTGGTGTCCACAGTTCCTGGAATTTGAATCATTTGTTAAGGCTGAAATTCTTCATTTACACAATTATTTATTAATGCCAACCTGCTGTAGTAAAACAAGATTTAGGAACGTGAGAGTTTTAGTTTATTTTATAAAATAATCAAACAAAAACAGAAAGAGGAATGTAGTGGCTTTTTTTTTTTTAATTCCAGGTATGGGGACATGAGGCTGTGATCAAGAGCTGCATATTAATCTGCCTTCTGTTCTAAGAGGGTCATGATTTTGACAGCTACAGTTAGGTAGTTTCTGTGATTGTGTCTTAATTGGAATTCTGGCAATCTCTCAGAAGGTTTATTAATGAGAGAGAATTGAGAGATGGGTGTACTGTTAGTTGTCCGTCACGGTTTGTGCTTAAAGAAGGAACAACAAAAACCTAGGTATCCCGAGGATGAAGATCATACGTACCCCAAGGAACTCAATGCCCCTGAGCAGCAGGAAGAAGTCTAATAATGATTCATGTGCCCCACTTCTGACTTCTGACTTTATTCAAGAATCACTTTCCTTCTGTCTATCCTTCCCCCCCTTTTATTGTCTACTGTTAAGGGGATTGAAAGGATGAAGAAGAGGGAAAGAAAGAAGAAAAAGTGGAGCAAATTATCAAAGACCAGCTACAAGTGACTTTCAGATATGTGGCTAAGTAGAAGGGAAATTTGATTTCAAATGCTGTAGAGAAAACAGGAGGTTCGGGGATATAGAGAAATGGATGACTGGTTATTTTACCAGTGTATTTACAGTTGCAGAGGAAGTCTTGCAAATGTGTACAGATTTGTTTCAAGCATGTACATCATTTTACTGGCTCAAAGCTGCATGTATCTCCAGATACATGGGGAACCGACAGCGTCGTGTGGACTTACTGGGACCATGTTCTCACCTGTACACATTCACACTCGGGCACATGCTGCGATGCCTTTAATGATTAAGCTCCTCCATATGGTCAGGGATTGAACACATGGTCAACGCATGGCTGTGTCATTTTGGGGGATTGAGAAGTGAAGCCTTCCTGAAGGCAGGAGGTCACAGGGATGCTCTTTGAAAAGTGTTTTACAGTTTCACCCAACTACCAGTTTGAGTTTTCTACTCCATGGCTGTGTATAGGATGGGAGCTCTCTGGTGTCTGCTCCATGTAGCATGACTGCTACTTGCAGGTCTACTTTCCTGTCAACATGGGTTCTAATCCTTCTGGAACTGTGCGTCCAGATAATCTCTTCCCTTTATAAGTCGCTTTTATCCATTCCTTTATTTTTTTTTAACACTTAAGGTTTTATTCCCCTTCTAGTCCACTCTCCGACTGTTCCACATCCCATACTTCCGCTCCTCTCCATCCCTGTCTCTATAAGGATGTCCCCATCCCACCCCTTGTTCTCCACCAGACCTCTAAACTTCCTTGGGCCTCCAGTCTCTGAGGGGTTAGGTATATCGTCTCTGACTGAATCCAGACCTGGTAGTCCTCTGATGTATATATATAAGGGGCCCCCTATCAGCTGGTGTAGGCTACCTGGTTGGTGATTCTTTCTGAGATAATCGGGGGTCCAGGTTAAATTGAGACTGCTGGTCCTCCTTCAGGGTCGCTTTCCTCCACAGCTCCTTCCATCCTTTCCCTAATTCAACTACAGGGTTCAGCAGCTTCTGTTCATTGCTTGGGTGCAAATACCTGCATCTGACTCCTTCAGCTCTATGTTGGATTTTAAATAGGTCCCTTTTTGAAGCCCTCCATAACCTCAGTAATAGTGTCAGACCTTGGGGCCTCCCACTGAGCTGGATCCCACTTTGGTCCTGTCCAGACTGTAGGGCATCTAGAGTCCCTCGCTTTGATCCTGAGAGTCACCTCCCAGATGTCTGGTACATTCTAGAGGGTCCTCCCATCCACCTTTCCTCCGAGGTTGCCTATTCCCATTCTTTCTGCTAATGCTCAGGGGTTCAGTCCTTTTCCCCACACAATACAAGATCATGTTCCCCTCTCCACACCCCACTCTCCTTTCTCTCCAAAATTGCTCTTTCCCTCCCCTCTTGAGCTTTCCTCTCCTTCCCAAGTGGGACTAAGGCATCCTCACTTGAGACCTTTAGTTTGTTGATCTTTTTGAGTTCTAAGGACTATATCTTAGGTATTTTGTACTTTTTTTGGCTAATATCCATTGATTTTTATTGATACAATTCCAAAGTAAATAAGACATGTACATATTAACATCAAAAACAATAAAATAAATTTTAAAATATAAAATCGTTCAAAAACCACCAAGGGGGTCCTGTTCTCTATGTGACCTTTGGATACACTGGCTAAGGGTATATCTATCTTGTTAATTTTCAGAAAGAATCAGCTCTTTGTTTTGTTGATTGTTTGTATAGTCCTTTTCATTTCTACTGGGTTGATTTCAGCCCTGAGTTTAATTATTTCCTACCGACGGCTCCTCTTGGGTTTATGTCTTTCTTTCTTTCTTTTTTCTCTATTTTTTTCTCCATCTTTATGAAATTGGGTATTTCTTATTTACATTTCAATTGTTATTACCTTTTCTGGTTTCCAGGCAAACATTCCCGTAACCCCTCCCCATCCCCTTCTGTATGGGTGTTCCCATCCCCATCCTCCTCCCATTACGGCCCTCACCCCAAAAATCCCGTTCACTGGGGGTTCAGTCTTGGCAGGACCAAGGGCTTCCCTTTCCACTGGTGCCCTTACTAGGCTATTCATTGCTACCTATGAGGTTGGAACCCAGGGTCAGTCCATGTATAGTCTTTGGGTAGTGGCTTAGTGTCTGGAAGCTCTGGTTGGTTAGCATTGTTGTTCAAATGGGGTCTCAAGACCCTTCAAGCTTTTTCAGTCCTTTCTCTGATTCCTTCAATGGGGGTCCCGTTCTCAGTTCAGGGGTTTGCTACTGGCATTCGCCTATGTATTTGCCATATTCTGGCTGTGTCTCTCAGGAGAGATCTACATCCAGTTCCTGTCAGCCTGCACTTCTTTGCTTCATCCATCTTATGTAGTTTGGTGGCTGTATATGTATGGGCCACATGTGGGACAGTCTCTGCATGGGTGTTCCTTCAGCCTTTGTTCTAAACTTTGCCTCCCTATTCCCTGCCAAGGGTATTCTCGTTCCCCTTTTAAAGAAGGAGTGAAGCCTTCCATTTTGGTCATCCTTCTTGAGTTTCACGTGTTCTATGCATCTAGGGTAATTTGAGCATTTGGGCTAATATCCACGTATAAATGAATGCATACCATCTGTGATTGGGTTACCTCACTCAGGATGATATTTTCCAGTTCCATCCGTTTGTCTATGAATTTCATAAAGGCATTGTTTTGATAGCAGAGTAGTATTCCATTGTGTAGATGTACCACATATTCTGTATCCATTCCTCTGTTGAAGGGCATCTGGGTTCTTTCCAGCTTCTGGCTATTATAAATAAGGCTGCAATGAACATAGTGGAGCATGTGTCTTTGTTATATGTTGGGGCATCTTTTGGGTATATGCCCAAGAGTGGTATAGCTGGGTCCTCAGGCAGTTCAATGTCCAATTTTCTGAGGAACCTCCAGACTGATTTCCAGAATGGTTGTACCAGTCTGCAAACACACCAACAATGGAGGAGGGTTCCTCTTTCTCCACATCCTTGCCAGCATCTGCTGTTGACAGAGTTTTTTATCTTAGCCATTCTGACTGGTGTGAGGTGGTATCTCAGGTTTGTTTTGATTTGTATTTCCCTTATGACTAAAGATGTTGAACATTTCTTTATGTGCTTCTCAGCCATTCGGAATTCCTCAGCTGTGAATTCTTTATTTAGCTCTGAACTCCATTTTTAATAGGGTTATTTGTCTCCCTGTAGTCTAACTTTGTGAGTTCTATGTATATTTTGGATATGAGCCCTCTATCTGTTGTAGGATTGGTAAAGATCTTTTCCCAATTTGTTGGTTGCCATTTTGTCCTAACAACAGTGTCCTTTGCCTTACAGAAGCTTTGTAGTTTTATAAGATCCCATTTGTCGATTCCTGATCTTAGAGCATAAGCCCAACTGCATATGTAGCAGATAATAGCCCTGTTGGGGCACCAGGGTAAGGGTCCTGCCTAAGTGGGACCGCAGTGCAGGAAAATATCGGGGGACAGTAAGGGTGATGTATGGGGGGAATACCTGTATGGGGGAGAGGGAGGGGATGGGATGGGAGCTTATGCGCAAGAAACTGGGAAGGGGAATAAAGTTTGAAATGTAAGTAAATAAATATATTTGATAAATAATGTAAAATATGGAGATTAAAACAAATAAAAAGATTTGCCTGGATAAATTCACAAAAAAATTGTTCAAAAACACAAAAATAAATCAAAAATACTCAGGAGAAAAATATTAAAAGTACATGTGTATTCTCTTCAGAATACTAGCAAATAAATTAAAATATAAGTACTAGAAAATGAAACTTCAATTATTACTGCTCATTTAGAACATTATGTCACAAATTTGACATTCCTTAATTATATGGCTTCTCAAAGCCTCAAAATGATTATGAGTATAATTTGATAAATCTTAAGCTTAGTTAAAAGGTTAAAAAACATAATTAGTTATTAGTTTCGTAGTTTCTTTTTGAATTACTTCATAACCATACTCAGCAATGTGTACAAGTTAAATAAGAATCTACCAACGAGCTATTTCAATAACTACAAAAAACCTCCAAACTATAAAATTCAGTACATATATTTATACTAATTTGTATAATTATCTCATCTATTGTGATTATTTTATTTTATAGAAATTTGAAGGGTTCATGATGTACATGGTTGATACTGTAATTAATCTGGCTAATGTTGCAATTAGGCAAATATTATTTAGAATGTTCATTAATTCTAAGAAATTTGAGAGAAATTATTGTCATTTGTCTTTAAGATGTGTGTTTGTGTGTTTGTGTGTGTGTGTGCTAGAGAGAGAGAGAGAGAGAGAGAGAGAGAGAGAGAAAGAGGTGGGGTGTAGGTAGTGTGTACTCATACCTGTGCCTAAATATTTATCTATAACTTACTTGAAACAGAGTCCCTCATTGAACATGGTGTTAACAAAACTGCCTAGCCTGACTAGCCAGAGAAGCCCTGGGTTTTGGCTCTCTACATCCACCACTGTAGGGTTCCACTTCCAAGTGTATACTACCAAACCCCTTGTTCCCCTTGTTTTATGTAGATGTTAGGAATTAAATGTCCATATATTTGTGAAGCAGTAACTTTATCCTCTGAACCACCTTCTGACATCATCCTTTCTCTTTTAAATAATATCTAGTTACCTAGTAAGTAATAGGGCATGGCAGTCCATCTCTAGAAATTCTAGCGTTCTTTGCCATCTCCATCAAATTACTGTCAGGTGTTCAAAATCCACGATTTGTTTCATTTTTATTCATGATGTTATGCTTCACTAGGCAGTGTAATAGGACTGTAGTTACTCGACCAGTCAACAGACCAGGTAAGGAAAACATAGTCCTAGCAAAACATAAAAGTCTTTCCTCAGAAATTCAATAAAGTCAAGTTCTCTAAACCCCCATTATGACCAAATGGACAAGTCTGAAGTTACTAAATTGTGAAGTGACATAACTGTTTTAAGAAAAAATATTTTTGACAAAACTATAGAATTTTATACCCAAAAAAGGAGCTAATATATGGGAAAAATTATTAACATATAAAAGTACAAGATTTGATTGACATGATAATTAAAATGTTATAACATATTAAGATGTGTGTGTGTGTGTGTGTGTGTGTGTGTGTGTGTGTGTGATGCATGTGTTTACATATCTTGGTATGGGTTCATATTCCTGTGTGAGTCTATGATGAGATCAAATGTTGGTGTGAGAGATCCTCTACTAATGCTCTTCAACCTAATATTGATTTATCTTAATTAAGATAATATACAAATTGTTAATAAAGCATCTGTGTTGCTTTGAATATGCTTGGCCAAGGTAGTGGCACTATTAGGAGGTATGGCCTTGTTATAGGACATATGTCACTATCGGGAGTGGACTTTGAGGCACTTCTCCTGGCTGCCTTGAAGATAGTTTTCTCCTGGTTGAGTTTAATTCAAGATGGAAAACTTGAGGCTCCTCCATCCCCATGTATTCCTAGATGCTGCCATGTGCGATGCCATGACAATAATGGACTAAACCTCTAAAACTATAAGCCACTCCAATTAAATGTTGTCCTTTATAAGAGTTGCCTGGTTTGTGATGTTTATTCACGGTATGGAAAGCCTAAGACACTATGTGCTCTGGAAATATAGTTTTGAAACACTTGCACACATATTAACAAAATTATTGTTCTCTAAACTTTCTGTCAATTACATGGTATTCTCGTACTAAATGAAAGCACCATATCCTTTCAAAAGCCATACTTACTTTATAGTGAAAATTATTATCAACATAAATCAGCACATGCTTAAAATTATACCTATAAATACAAAATTATATGTGGATCATTATAAAACAATACAACTGCCTTTTTTTAATTATGTACAATATCTTCATAAATGCTTCTAAGAGTGTGATATTGCTCTTTATTTTAATTGCCTGGCAACTTCAAAAGATAACAAAACTGTTTATATAAAATATGAAATTTTTTTGAAAAAGGACAAAAGTGAATTTTCATTATAACACACACACACAACAACAACAACAACAACAGCAACAACAACAACAACAAACTAATGAAAATTGAAACAATTTAGAGCCATTGTCTACTATAAATATTTCTGTGTTCATGATATAACTTCCACATCAATGTGACATGATGTCATGAACAGAGTCTTGTAACAATATCATGACTGTCTTAGCTACTGATAAATAGGTAAAGATCTCCTGAATGTCAGTAACCAACAGAAAATTGAGCTTGAAAACAAAACCAATAGATTCCTCTATATTCTCATTTGATAATTTTAATTGGAGATTATTAATCTAGAACTATTTGGTCACTATAAGTTTATTCATTTACAGCTACATATGTAATATTCATCCAGAGACCATCATTATGAATGGAAGAAAAACTAATTTCTTCTCATTCAAAAGACAAAAAATAATACAAAAAAGCCTTCATATTAGCCTTCACATTTAAATATTTTGAATAGGTGATACTATTTCTGAGAGATGATCTTTTCTTCAGAAGACAAATTCCACAGGTAGTTCATGACAATTACAGTTCCACAATGCACTCCATATTAGTATAAAATATAGATGTTATTATATTAACTGAATATTATCACAAAAATAATGTTTAGAATGTAGGAAGGAAATCAGAAAGTTAGTGTCTGGCATGAATAATTATATCTTTCTTTTTATTGGATAGTTTATGTATTTACATTTCAAATGTTATCCCCTTTTCTAGTTAACCCCTGTCCCATGCCCTCTCCTCCTGCTTCTAGGAGGTTGCTCCTTCTCCTACCCACTGACTCCCATCTCAACACACTGGCACTCCCCTACACTGGGGAAATGAGCCTTCAAAGGACCAAGGGCTTCTCCTATTGATGCCAGACCATTCCATCCTCTGTAAACATATATACTGGAGCCAAGGGTTTCCCTCTAATGTGTACTCTTTAATTGGTGGTTTAGTCCCTGAATCCCTGGGTCATCTGGACATTAATCGTTTCCTATTTGAAATGGTGGTTTGAATAATTGCCCCCATTGACTCATGTGTTTGAAATGTTTGTTACCCATTGGGAATAGCACTATTAAGGTCTGGCTTTGCTAAATGTCTATGGCCTTTTTGAGGAAACTTATCACTGTATGGGGAGATTTGAGTTCTCCTATGCTCAAACTACACCAGTGTGTGAGTTACACCCATCTTCTATTGCCTATGGATCAAGATTTAGAACTATTGGCTTTTATAGCACTGTATCTTTCCTGCACGCTGCCATGCTTCATGCCATGATGACAATGAACTAAACCTCTAAAATTGTAAGTCAGCCCCCATTAAGGTTGTTCTTTATAAAATTGTAGTGGTATGGTATCCTTCACAGTAATAAAACCCTAAGACAAATTAAAACAAATTAAAAAGTAAAGCCTCATGAAAGTTTTAGGTGACAAATATTGAAGCTATGCATTGAACATCATATTGAAAATGTGTGTACATTGAGGAGTTCTATTTCTTCATATAGGCCTTAGGTAAAGTGAAACATATAAGAACAAAGGCAACATTTGCAAATATATAAAAATATTTAGTAATTTAAAATTTGAACTCTAACTTTAAAACTGAAAATAAAATTATATAGTCATAATTTTACTGTATTTTTAACATAAAGCACAGATGATAGTGCACTCCTCCAGTTTGATTTAACCAACTCTATGTGATTTAACCAAAGTCAGTTAATGAACAGAACACATTTATATGGCTAATAAATATTACTAATTTCAATATTTGTCAAATAAATTGTAATAATACTGTGGTAGCTTGGCTTCCTTCTACAGTTTCTTATTTTAAGAGTGAACTCACTATAAAACATTGAAAGATTAGCACATTGTTGTTAATTCTGTTTCATTGGTTAAATGGAATTCAAAATTGTTAGAAGGTAAGATTTTTCAACTATTTAAATTGTTGATGTTCTGTGTGATTTTAGTAAGAAAATCAGCGGATTTTGAATAAAATTAATAATATCCCAGAGAAGTTGTTATATATATGTTTCAGTTTTTCTTGCATTACTTTTTGACTAATTCTTAGACAGATGGAGTCTTTCTGTGAGGGCATACTACTTATAGTGGCTCCATTGAGACTCAGGGTGACAGGTTGATTAGTGAAAATAACAGATTGAGGTGAAGGAAGGATTATGCTGATGTTATTTTATGATTATGTGTGTGTCGATGAACAGTTTAATATTTAATTTTTATTATTGTGCCAAATGCAAGCCATGCCAATAATACATTTTATATAATTGCATGCAGTAATAACAAAGAGACCAAGGAATATTAAGAGAATAGTTGATGAATATTTGTGCATTCATAATGTACACACACATTAGAATATCATGATTTAGAGCCATCAGAATCAACACTTAGGACTAAACAAATTTTTGCATTTGGGCAGAACATTACCAATAAAAATCACACTACTTCCCATTGGAAACAAAAATTAATCTTCAATTTGATTCTTTATTATTCTTCCAATCAACTTCACCGAGACTGCTAAATATCTCTCTGCTCTGATAGTAAAATCTGAGAGCATTGTAATCTACGAATTACAAAACACTGTAGTTTTAGTAATGAGTTTTCTTTCTCTGATTACCCTTTTAGCTCTGTCTCTAATATTTCTATCTCTGTGGTCTCTGTCTCTTTCTCTCTCTTTACTCTGTTTTCCCTTTCTCTTCATCCCTCTCTTAACCTTCCAGTCTTTCTCCATCTCCTTCTCCCCTCCTCCTCACCATCTCTCCTTCTCTCTCTCTTTTTCCTTTACTCCTCTCCCCTCTCTCTCTCCTTCTTCTTCTACCTTTCCCCTGTTCTCACCTTCTCCTTCACCATCTTTTTGGATGTGTTTCTTTTGGTGTAGAAAAAAATTGTGCAGCCTTGTTCAAATTTGGAATTTAAGCAATGTTGGACTGTTTAGAAATAATATAGGAACTGGTGGCATTACATGGAATGTGATTTTCCTTAAAAATCTAAAGCAACGATGTTGGAAGGGAATGACTCATGAATTATACAATTGGTTGTGAAATTGCCAAGTATTGTTTAATATTGAATGCAAACTTTACTGGATCTAGAGTGAGATAGGGGAAAATTCTCTGAGCTTGTCTTTGAGGAAGTTGGGAGATAACATTTGTTGAAGTAAAAAGACCCAACCTAACTTGGATGACACTATTCCAGAGTAGGGTTGCATATTGAATAAAGCAAAAGAAAAGTATGCTACAGTATTAATCTCTCAGTGATTCCCAACTGCAAATGGAATGTAGACAAGGTGACTCAAAGTTTTGTTACCATGACTACCCTGCTATGCTGGATAATACTTTGGCATTCAAGGCAAAAAGAGTATTCTTGATTGTTACTTTTGGTCACTATCCTTTTACTGCAACATGATACATAAATGGCACACTATATTGAGTGTCATGTAAGAGGTATTCAAATATTTCCTTGAAAATAATGTATTCAAATATTGCTTATCCATTAATGGTTCCAAACTTATGATTAATTTAATATCTGTAGTATATTTTTAATCAATGTAATCATTTGATACCTTTTTTGCAGATCTGCCAATATCAGTGCTTAATAAAACATCTTAAATAAGTATTTATAAATTGTTTTTTCAAGATAAAGCACAAATATTAAGATTCATAAAAGGATGAATTTTCAGGTTCAAGATATACAACTTGGGATTATATTTTGAATAAACTTATGATCTATTCTTTTTAAATTTTAAGCATTCCGTTTGGTTAGAAATAAATGGTACACTGTCTTCTGGAGAAGTTATAAAGGATTCTACATTATTTTTATGCAGTATTTATCATCAACTTTGCCAGTAAGTTGCAGACAACTAAACTAGCGTATAGTGGTATCACATTGTAATATCACCCAGTTCCAAGAGAGTTCTGGAACACAAAGAATTCCTTCAAGTAAGTCGAAATTTCACGGAGAGAGATAAACACTTTATAATGATCAAATTATGTGAATAAATGTTGCTGCCATTTGATAATGTGTGGGATTGAAGACAGCTGATAGCAACACAGCTTCCTTTGTCATATGAATTCCAGACTTCCCCAGAACAAATGCTGTCTTACACCAGTTTCCATGGACTTTTGGGTTGTCTAATCTCTTTCAGATTGTATGTATCAGCCTGTCTAGGAAGCTCCGCCTGTGTGTCTTCCTTCTCTGAAGTTTACTTCTTTCCTGAGTCTTTTTCTAAGTTCATGACTCAGTGCATATTTGGCTTTCAAACCAAATTTTTGAATTTGTTTTGCAACATAAAGAAGTAAAACTCTGTAGGAGGAAATCATGCTGAGCTTTACTTGCTGAGATTTCCTTTAGGAACCTTCTGTATCCTAAAATAAACAACGTAGTAAACAAAAGCTACTAAAGCCATGCTGCTCTGTCTTTGCCTGCAGAAGATATAAGATATAGACACCTTCAAATGTTATCCCCTTTTCTAGTTAACCCCTGTCCCATGCCCTCTCCTCCTGCTTCTAGGAGGTTGCTCCTTCTCCTACCCACTGACTCCCATCTCAACACACTGGCACTCCCCTACACTGGGGAAATGAGCCTTCAAAGGACCAAGGGCTTCTCCTATTGATGCCAGACCATTCCATCCTCTGTAACATATATACTGGAGCCATGGGTTCCCTCTATGTGTACTCTTTAATTGGTGGTTTAGTCCCTGGAATCCCTGGGTCATCTGGTTGGTTAATCGTTTCTATTTGTATGGTGGTTTGAATAGGTATGGCCCCCATTGACTCATGTGTTTGAATGCTTGACCCATTGGGAATAGCACTATTAAGAATTCTGGCCTTGTTAAAGTGTCTATGGCCTTTTTTGAGGAAACTTATCACTGTATGGGGAGATTTGAGTTCTCCTATGCTCAAGCTACACCAGTGTGTGAGTTACACCATCTTCTATTGCCTATGGATCAAGATTTAGAACTATTGGCTTTTACAGCACTGTATCTTCCTGCACGCTGCCATGCTTCATGCCATGATGACAATGAACTAAACCTCTAAAATTGTAAGTCAGCCCCCATTAAGTGTTGTTCTTTATAAGAATTGTAGTGATCATGGTATCCTTTCACAGTAATAAAACCCTAAGACAAAATTAAACAAATTAAAAGTAAAGCCTCATGAAAGTTTTAGTGACAAATATTGAAGCTATGCATTGAACATCATATTGAAATGTATGTGTACATTGAGGAGTTCCCCTATTTCTTCATATAGGTCTTAAGGTAAAAAGGAAACTATTATAAGAACAAAGGCAACATTTACCAAATATATAAAATATTTAGTAATTTAAAATTTGAACTCTAACTTTAAAACTGAAAATAAAATTATATAGTCATAATTTTACTGTATTTTTAACATAGTACAGATGATAGTGCACTCCTCCAGTTTGATTTAACCAACTCTATGTGATTTAACCAAGTCAGTTAATGAACAGAACACATTTATATGGCTAATAAATATTACTAATTTCCTTAACATTGTCAAATAAATTGTAATAATACTGTGGTAGCTTGCTTCCCTTCTACAGTTTCTTATTTTAAGAGTGAAGACTCACTATAAAACATTGAAAGATTAGCAATACATTGTTGTTAATTCTGTTTCATTGGTTAAATGGAATTCCAAAATTGTTAGAAGGTAAGAATTTTCAACTATTTAAATTGTTGATGTTCTATGTGATTTTAGTAAGAAAAATCAACGTGATTTTGAATAAAATTAATAATATCCCAGAGAAGTTGTTATACATATGTTTCAGTTTCTTGCATTACTTTTGACTAATTCTTAGACAGATGGAGTCTTTCTGTGAGGGCATACTACTTATAGTGGCTCCATTGAGACTCAGGGTGACAGGTTGATTAGTGAAAAATAATAACAGATTGGTGAAGTGAAGGATTATGCTGATGTTATTTTATGATTATGTGTGTGTCCGATGAACAGTTTAATATTTAATTTTTATTATTGTGCCAAATGCAAGCCATGCCAATAATACATTTTACATAATTTTATGCAGTAATAACAAAGAGACCAAGGGAATATTAAGAGAATAGTTGATGAGTATGTATTTGTGTATTCATATGTACACACACATTAGAATATCATGATTTAGAGCTATCAGAATCAACACTTAGGACTAAACTAAATTTTTGCATTTGGGTAGAACATTACCAATAAAAATCACACACTACTTCCCTATTGAAAACAAAATTAATCTTCAATTTGATTCTTTATTATTCTTCCAATCAACTTCCACTTCGAGACTAAGAAATATCTCTGCTCTGGATAGTAAAATCTGAGAGCATTGTAATCTATGAATTACAAAAACACTGTAGTTTTAGTAATGAGTTTCTTTCTCTGATTACCCTTTTAGCTCTGTCTCTAATATTCTCTATCTCTGTGGTCTCTGTCTCTTTCTCTCTCTTACTCTGTTTTCCTTTCTCTTCATCCCTCTCTTAACCTTCCATGTCCTTCTCCATCTCCTTCTCCCCCTCACTCCTCTCCACCATCTCTCCTTCTCTCTCTACTTTTTCCTTTACTCCTCTCCCTCTCTCTCTCTCTCTCCTTCTTCTTCTGCCTTTCCCCTGTTCTCACCTTCCTCCTTCACCCATCTTTTTGGATGTGTTCTTTGGTGTAGAAAAAATTGTACACAGCCTTGTTCAAATTTGGAATTTAAGCAATGTTGACTGTTTAGAAATAATATAGGAATTGTTGGCATTGACTTGGAATGTGATTTTCTTAAAATCTAAACAACGATGTTGGAAGGGAATGACTCATGACCATACCAATTGGTTGTGGAATTGCCAAGTATTGTTTATTGAATGCAAACTTTACTTGATCTAAGAGAGAGGGGAAAATTTGAGCTTGTCTTTTGAGGGAGTTGAGATAACATTTGTTGAAGTAAAAGACCCAACCTAACTTGGATGACACTATTCCAGGTAGGGTTACATTGAATAAGCAAAAGAAAAAGTATCTTACAGTATTAAATCTCAGTGATTCCCTAACTGCAAATGGAATGTAGACAAGGTGACTCAAAGTTTTGTTACCATGACTACCCTGCTATGCTGGATAATACTTTGGCATTCAAAGCCAAAAAAGAGTATTCCTTGATTGTCATTTTTGGTCACTATTGTCACTGCAACATGATACATAAATGGCACACTATATTGAGTGTCATGTGTGAGGTATTCAAATATTTCCTTGAAAATAATGTATTCAAATATTGCTTATCTCATTAATGGTTCCAAACTTATGATTAATTTATTACTGTAGTATATTTTTAATCAATGTAATCATTGATACCTTTTGTGGCAGTCTGCCAATATCAATTACTTCTAATAAACATCTTAAATAAGTATTTATAAAATTGTTTTTTCTTAAGATAAAGCACAAATATTAAGATTCATAAAAGGATGAATTTTTGAGTTTAGGAAATATGTCTAACACAAGTTATATTTTGAATAAGCTTATGATCATATTCTTTTTAAATTTTAAGCATTCCCGTTTAGGTTAGAAATAAATGGTACACTGTCTTCTGGAGAAGTTATAAGGATTCTACAAATATTTTTATACAGTATTTATCATCAACTTTACCCAGTAAAGTTGCAGACAACAAACTAGCTATTATGGTAACATAGTATCACATTGTAAATATCACCCAGTTTTCAAAAGAAGGAAGTTCCTGGAACACAAAAGAATTCCTTCAAGTAAAATTGAAATTTCACAGGAGAGATAAACACTTTATAATGATCAAATTATGTGAATAAATGTTGCTGCCATTTGATAATGTGTGTAGGATTGAAGACAGCTGATAGCAACACAGCTTCCTTTTGTCATATGAATTCCAGACTTTCCCAGAACAAATGCTGTCTTACACCAGTTTCCCATGGACTTTTGGAGTTGTCTAATCTCTTTCAGATTGGCAATATCAACCCTGCATCTGGGAAGCTCACATATAACCAATGATGTGCTCTCTCCTGAAGAGTTTGCATTCTTTCTGAGTCTTTTTTCTAAGTTCTGTGACTCAGTGCATATTTGCTTTCAGGAAACCATTTTTGAATTTGTTTTTGCAACATAAAAGTAAAACTCTGTAGGAAATCATGCTGAGCTTTGCTTACTGAGAAGTTCCTGTACACAGGGAACCTTCTATATCACAAAGTAAACAGCATGGTATTAAACAAAACTACTAAGCCATGCTGCTCTGTCTTTTGCCTGCAAGAAAGATATAAGATAGACACCTATCTGTGTGCTCTATGTGTAGTGTGATGGTATGAATAGTCCCTTGCTTTGAGTATAAATGGAAGAGAAAAGTTTTACAGATTCCCACCCTACAACACCTCTTAAGAGACTCTGCCAGCTCACAAACATGACTATGTCAAACCTGTCCTTTCTTTCCCACTCCCTCTGCTAAAAACCATTAGATTACATTAAAAAACCAGGCCCAGTGGTCTATTCTTTTACTTGACCATTTCTGTCTTTTGAGGCTGATTACTAATATCCAGTTCAGAATCACCTAATCAATGTGCCCAATTAACTCAACACCTCATGCTATAATGGGCTTTCCCTTTATATTTTTTTTTTATTAACTTAAGTATTTATTTACATTTCAAATGTTATTCCCTTTCCCAGTCCAGGCAAACATCCCCCTAATCCCTCCTCCTCCCCTCCTTTATGAGTGTTCCCCTACCCATCCTCCCCCCATTGCCGCCCTCCTCCAACAATCACATTCACTGGGGGCTCAGTCTTAGCAGGACCAAGGGCTTCCCCTTCCACTGGAGATCTTACTAAGATATTCATTGCTACCTATGAGGTCAGAGTCCAGGGTCAGTCCATGTATAGTTTTTACGTAGTGGCTTAGTCCTTGGAAGCTCTGGTTGGTTGGCATTGTTGTTCATAAGGGGACTCGAGCCCCTTCAAGCTCTTCCAGTTCTTTCTCTGATCCCTTCAACGGGGGTCCTATTCTCAGTTCAGTGGTTTCCTGCTGGCATTCGCCTCTGTATTTGCTGTATTCTGGCTGTGTCTCTCAGGAGAGATCTACATCCGGCTGCTGTTGGCCTGCACTTTTTGCTTCATCCATCTTGTCTAATTGTGTAGCTGTATATGTATGGGCCACATGTGGGGCAGGCTATGAATGGGTATTCCTTCTGTGTCTGTTTTAATCTTTGCCTCTCTATTCCCTGCCAAGGGTATTCTTGTTCCCCTTTTAAAGAAGGAGTGAAGCATTCACATTTTGATCATCTGTCTTGAGTTTCATGTGTTCTATGCATCTAGGGTAATTCAAGCATTTGAGCTAATAGCCACTTATCAATGAGTGCATACCATGTGTGTTTTTCTGTGATTGGATTAACTCACTCAGGATGATATTTTCCAGTTCCAACCATTTGTCTATGAAGTTCATAAAGGCATTGTTTTTGATAGCTGAGTAATATTCCATTGTGTAGATGTACCACATTTTCTGTATCCATTCCTCTGTTGAAGGGCATCTGGGTTCTTTCCAGCTTCTGGCTATTATAAATAAGGCTGCGATGAACATAGTGGAGCACATGTCTTTTTTATATGTTGGGGCTCCTTTTGGATCCTCAGGTAGTTCAATGTCCAATTTACTGAGCAACCTCCAGACTGATTTCCAGAATGGTTTTACCAGTCTGCAATCCCACCAACAATGGAGGAGTGTTCCTCTTTCTCCACATCATCACCAGCATTTGTTGTCACCTGAGTTTTTGATCTTAGCCATTCTCACTGGTGTGAGGTGAAATCTCAGGGTTGTTTTGATTTGCACTTCCCTTATGACTAAAGATGTTGAACATTTCTTTAGGTGTTTCTCAGCCATTCAGCATTCCTCAGCTGTGAATTCTTTGTTTAGCTCTGAACCCCATTTTTAATAGGGTTATTTGTCTCCCTGCGGTTTAACTTCTGGAGTTCTTTGTATATTTTGGATATAAGCCCTCTATCTGTTGAAGGATTGGTAAAGATCTTTCCCAATCTGTTGGTTGCCATTTTCTCCTAACTACAGTGTCCTTTGCCTTACAGAAGCTTTGCAGTTTTATGAGATCCCATTTCTCGATTCTTGATCTTAGAGCATAAGCCATTGGTGTTTTGTTCAGGAAATTTTTTCCAGTGTCCTTGTGTTGGAGATGCTGCCCTAGTTTTTCTATTAGTTTGAGTGTATCCGGTTTGATGTGGAGGTCCTTGATCCACTTGGACTTAAGCTTTGTACAGGGTTATAAGTATGGATCGATTTGCTTTCTTCAACATGTTGACCTCCAGTTGAACCAGCACCATTTGCTGAAAATGCTATCTTTTTTCCACTGCATGGTTTTGGCTCCTTTGTCAAAAATCAAGTGCCCATAGGTGTGTGGGTTCATTTCTGGGTCTTCAATTCTGTTCCATTGGTCTATCTGTCTGTCTCTGTACCAATACCATGCAGTTTTTATAACAATTGCTCTGTGATACTTCTTGAGTTCAGGGATAGTGATTCCCCCTGAAGTCCTTTTACTGTTGAGAATAGTTTTAGCTATCCTGGGTTTTTCGTTATTCCAGATGAATTTGCAAATTTTTCTGTCTAACTCTTTGAAGAATTGGATTGGTATTTTGATGGGGATTGCATTGAATCTGTAGATCGCTTTTGGTAAAATGGCCATTTTTACTATATTAATCCTGCCAATCCATGAGCATGGGAGATCTTTCCATTTTCTGAGGTCTTCTTCAATTTCTTTCTTCAGAGTCTTGAAGTTCTTATTGTACAGATCTTTTACTTGCTTGGTTAAAGTCACACTGAGGTACTTTATATTGTTTGGGTCCATTATGAAGGGTGTCATTTCCCTAATTTCTTTCTTGGCTTGTTTCTCTTTTGTGTAGAGAAAGGCTACTTACTTATTTGAGTTAATTTTATACCCAGTCACTTTGCTGAAGTTGTTTATCAGCTTGAGTAGTTCGCTGGTGGTACTTTTGGGAGCACTTAAATATACTACCATATCATCTGCAATAGTGATATTTTGACTTCTTCTGTATCTCCTTGCTCTCCTTTTGTTGTCTGATTGCTTTGGCTAGAACTTCAAGAACTATACTGAATAAGTAGGGAGAGAGTGGGCAGCTTTGTCTAGTCCCTGATTTTAGTGAGATTGCTTCAAGTTTCTCTCCATTTAGTTTAATGTTAGCATCTGGTTTGCTGTATATGGCTTTTACTATGTTTAGGTATGGGCCTTGAATTCCTATTCTTTCCAGGACTTTTATCATGAAGGGGTGTTGAATTTTGTCAAATGCTTTCTCAGCATCTAATGAAATGATCATGTGGTTTTGTTCTTTCAGTTTGTTTATATAATGGATCACGTTGATGGTTTTCCATATATTAAACCATCCCTGCATGCCTGGGATGAAGCCTACTTGATCATGGTGGATGATTGTTTTGATGTGCTCTTGGATTCGGTTTGCCAGAATTTTATTGAGTATTTTTGCATCGATATTTATAAGGGAAATTGGTCTGAAGGTCTCTTTCTTTGTTGGGTCTTTGTGAGGTTTAGGTATAAGAGTAATTGTGGCTTCATAGAAGGAATTCAGTAGTGCTCCATCTGTTTCAATTTTGTGGAATAGTTTGCATAGTATTGGTATGAGGTCTTCAATGAAGGTCTGATAGAATTCTGCACTAAACCCGTCTGGACCTGGGCTCTTTTTGGTTGGGAGACCTTTAATGACTGCTTCTATTTCCTTAGGAGTTATGGGGTTGTTTAACTGGTTTATCTGTTCCTGATTTAACTTCGGTACCTGGTATCTGTCTAGGAAATTGTCCATTTCCTGCAGATTTTCAAGTTTTGTTGAATATAGGCTTTTATAGTAAGATCTGATGATTTTTTGAATTTCTTCTGAATCTATAGTTATGTCTCCCTTTTCATTTCTGATTTTGTTAATTTGGACACACTCTCTGTGTCCTCACGTTAGTCTGCCTAAGGGTTTATCTATCTTGTTGATTTTCTCAAAGAACCAACTTTTGGTTCTGTTGATTCTTTCTATGGTCCTTTTTGTTTCTACTTGGCTGATTTCAGCTCTGAGTTTGATTATTTCCTGTCTTCTACTCCTCCTGGGTTTATTGGCTTCTTTTTGTTCTAGAGCTTTGAGGTGTGCTGTCAAGCTGCTGATATATGCTCTCTCCTGTTTCTTTCTGCAGGCACTCAGAGCTATGAGTTTTCCTCTTAGCACAGCTTTCATTGTGTCCCATAAGTTTGGGTATGTTGTACCTTCATTTTCATTAAATACTCAGAAGTCTTTAATTTCTTTATTTCTTCCTTGACCAGGTTGTCATTGAGTAGAGCATTGTTCAATTTCCACATATATGTGGGCATTCTTCCCTTATTTTTATTGAAGACCAGCTTTAGGCCGTGGTGGTCTGATAGCACGCATGGGATTATTTCTATCTTTCTGTACCTGTTGAGGCCCGTTTTTTGACCAATTATATTGTCAATTTTGGAGAAAGTACCATGAGGAGCTGAGAAGAAAGTATATCCTTTTGCTTTAGGATAGAATGTTATATAAATATCTGTTCAGTCCATTTGGCTCATGACTTCTCTTAGTCTGTCTACGTCTCTGTTTAATTTCTGTTTCCATGATCTGTCCATTGATGAGAGTGGGGTGTTGAAATCTCCTACTATGATTGTGTGAGGTTCAATGTGTGTTTTGAGCTTTAGTAAGGTTTCTTTTACATATGTAGGTGCCCTTGTATTTGGGGCATAGATATTTAGGATTGAGAGTTCATCTTGGTGGATTTTTCTTTGATGAATATGAAGTGTCCTTTCTTATCTTTTTTGATGAATTTTTGTAGAAAATTGATTTTATTTGATATTAGAATGGCTACTCCAGCTTGCTTCTTCCGACCATTTGCTTAGAAAGTTGTTTTCCAGCCTTTCACTCTGAGGTAGTCTCTGTCTTTGTCTCTGAGGTGTGTTTCCTGTAGGTAGCAGAATGCAGGGTCCTCACTGCGTATCCAGTTCGTTAATCTATGTCTTTTTATTGGGGAGTTGAGACCATTGATGTTGAGAGATATTAAGGAATAGTGATTATTTTTCCTGTTATATTCATAGTGGATGTGAGGTTATGTTTGTGTGCTTTTCTTCTCTTTGTTTTGTTGCCAAGACGATTAGTTTCTTGCTTTTTCTAGGGTGTAGCTTGCCTCCTTATGTTGGGCTTTACCAATTATTATCCTTTGTAGTGCTGGATTTGTAGAAAGATATTGTGTAAATTTGGTTTTGTTAAGGAATATCTTGGTTTCTCCATCTATGTTAATTGAGAGTTTTGCAGGATACAGTAACCTGGGCTAGCATTTGTGTTCTCTTAGGGTCTGTATGACATCTGTCCAGGATCTTCTGGCTTTCATAGTCTCTGGTGAAAAGTGATTATGATAGATCTGCCTTCATATGTTAACATACTTCATATGTTACTCTTACTGCTTTTAATATTCTTTCTTCATTTTGTGCATTTGGTGTTTTGACTATTATGTGTCGGGAGGTGTTTCTTTTCTGGTCCAATCTATTTGGAGTTCTGTAGGCTTCTTGTATGCCTATGGGTATCTCATTTTTTTAGGTTAGGGAAATTTTCTTTTATGATTTTGTTGAAGATATTTACTGGTCCTTTGAGCTGGGAGTCTTCACTCTCTTCTATACCTATAATCCTTAGGTTTGATCTTCTCATTGAGTCCTGGATTTCCTGTATGTTTTGGACCAGTAGCTTTACATTATCTTTGACAGTTGAGTCGATGATTTCTATGGAATCCTCTGCTCTTGAGATTCTGTCTTCTATCTCTTGTATTCTGTTGGTGATGCTTGTATCTACACCCCCTTGTCTCTTCCGTTGGTTTTCTATATCCAGGGTTGTTTCCATGTGTTCTTTCTTGATTGCTTCTATTTCCATTTTTAATTCCTTCAATTGTTTGATTGTGTTTTCCTGGAATTCTTTCAGGGATTTTTGTGATTCCTCTCTATATGCTTCTACTTATTTATTCATGTTTTCCTGGAATTCTTTCAGGGATTTTTGTGATTCCTCTCTGTAGGCTTCTACTTGTTTATTTATGTTTTCCTGTGCTTCTCTAAGGGAGTTCTTCACGTCTTTCTTGAAGTCCTCCAGCATCATGATCAAATATGATTTTGAAACTAGATCTTTCTTTTCTGGTGTGTTTGGATATTCCGTGTTTGCTTTGGTGGGAGAATTGGGCTCCGATGATGCCATGTAGTCTTGGTTTCTGTTGCTTGGGTTCCTGCGCTTGCCTCTCGCCATCAGATTATGTCTAGTGTTACTTTGTTCTGCTATTTTTGACAGTGGCTAGACTGTCCTATGAGCCTGTGTGTCAGAAGTGCTGTAGACCTGTTTTCCTGTTTTCTTTAGCAAGTTATGTGAACAGAGTGTTCTGCTTTCGGGTGTGTAGTTTTTCCTATCTACTGGTCTTCAGCTGTTCCTGTGGGCCTGTGTCTTGAGTTCACCAGGCAGTTCGCTTGGAGCAGGAAGGTTTTTCTTACCTGTGCTCCCGAGGCCCAAGTTTGCTCGTGGGGTGTTGCTTATGAGCTCTCTGCCGAGGCAGCAACCAGGAAGATCTGTGCTGCCCTTTCTGGGTGCTTCTGTGCACCAGGTTCCCAGATGGCGTTTGGTGTTTTCCTCTTGAGTCAGAAATGTGGGCAGAGTGTAGTCTCTTCTGGTTTCCCAGGTGTGTCTGCCTCTCTGAAGGTTTAGCTCTCCCTCCCACGGGATTTGGGTTCAGAGAACTGTTTATCCGGTAGGTCCCTTCAGATTCTGGCGGTGTCTAAGACACAGCTGTCCTGCTGCTCCTGGGCCCTCCTCTACGGGAACCCAGAGGCTGTATACAGTTTCCTCTTGGGCCAGGGATGTGGGCAGGGGTGGGCAGTGTTGGTGGTCTCTTCCGCTCTGCAGTCTCAGGAGTGTCCACCTGTCCCGACGGTGAGCTCTCTCTCCCACGGGGTTTGGGAGCAGTGAGCTGGAGGCAGGGAGTGCGAGATTGGGACTCCAGCTAAAAACCGGAAGTGTCTGGTACTAGAGGAATTTTGCCTGTGTGTGTCCTGAGGCCACCAGTCAGGTTGCTTGCAGCAGAAAAGTTGGTCTTACCTGTGGTCCCGAGGCTCTGCCTTTATCTTTATAACTTGGCATTTTCCTGTGTGTATTGTCTGTCTCTTCTCTATCTAGAGGAAATCCTTTGTTCTCCAAGACTAGTAAACCTCTGCCCTGTCAGATTTCTTTCCCTGCTCTCTCCGGTTTTTTTTTTCAAGATATTCATTTTATTATCATTAATTTTATTAAATAAATGTGCTTTGTATATATTTTCATTGGATTGTCTTTTTAAAATTTAATTTTATTGTTTACTTATTCACTTTACATCCCATCACTGCCTACCTCCTGGTTACCTCTGCCCACAAACCTTCTGCCATACACCCTATCCTTCTCTTCTGAATGAGTCTGGCCTCACTAGGTATTCACCCACCCTGGCAAATAAATTCTCTGTGAGACTAAGTATATACTCTCCCACTGAATCCAGACAGAGCAGCATAGGTAGAAGAAAATATACCACAGACAGGCAACATCCAGCTCCCATTCCAGTTGTTCAGGACCCACAAGAAGGCCAAACTGAAAATCTGCTACGTATGTGCAGGGATGCCTAGGCACAGCCTATTTATGTTCTTTGGTTGGTGGTTCAGATTCTAAGAGCACCAAGGGTTCAAGGTAGATGACTCTGTTGGCCTTCCTGTGGAGTCCCTAGTCCCTTTGGGGTTCACAATCCTTCTTCCCATTCTTTCTTAAGTCTGTAAACTCCATTCACTGTTTGGCTGTGATGGTCCTTATCTGTCTGAGAGAGCTGCTGGATGGAGTCTTTAAGGGTTCAACATGGTCTTGTCTGCAAGCACAACAGAGTATCAATAACAGTGTCAGGGACTGGTGTGTGTCCATGGGATGGGTCTCAAGTTGGACAACTCACTGGTCATTCCCTCAGTCGCTATTACAAGCGCTGTCCCTACATTTCATGTAGACAAGACACATTTGGAGTTGAAAGAATTGTAGGTGGGTGGTGTCTCTATTACTCCACTAGGATTTCTGCCTGGCCACAAGTGGTAAACTTCTTCAGATTCCATATCTGCAGTTTTGTGAGTCACAACTAACGTTATTCCCATTGATTCTTGGGAACTTCCCTTATTCCTGGTCCCTGTATCATCCTGGGGATGCCCCCATCTCCTCATCCCCATCAGTTTCAGATTTCCATTCATTCTCATGTTCATTTAGCCATCACTCTTATTTTTCCCACACCTGATCCTGAACTCCATTTCCCTCCCACCCCCTTTCCTAATTTCCTCCCTCCATCTACCTCTTATGACTATTTTATTCCTCATTTGAAGAAATATTCCTTACATGGGTCTTACTTCTTGTTTAGCTTCAATAAGTCTGTAGAGTGTAACATGTTACCTGCATTTCATGGTTATTATTCACTTAAAAATAAGTACATACCATTAATGTCTTTTTGGTACTGGGTTACCTCACTTAGTATGTTATTCTAAAGTTACATGCATTTGCCTTCAGAATTCATTGTGCATTTATTTTTATTAGCTGAATAGTATTCCATTGTGTAGATGCACTAAACTTTCTTTATCAATTCTTCAGTTGAGGAACATCTAGGTTATTTCCAGTTTCTGGTTATTACAAATATAGCTGCTATGAACATGGTAGAGCAAGTATCTTTGGGGAATGCTATAGCATCTTTTTGGTATATGCCCAGGAGTAGTATTGCTAGGTCTTGAGATAGTATTATTCCTAGTTTTCTGAGAAAAATGCCAAATTGATTTCCAAACTGGTTGTACAAGTTTGCACTCCCACCAACAATGAAGTTTTCTCCTGTGTCCACATCTTCACCACCATGTGTTATCTCTTAAGATTTTGATATTTGCCAATCTAATGGATATAAGATGGAGCCTCCAAATTGTCTTGGTTTGAGTTTCCTTGCCTAGGGATTTAAACATTTCTGTAAGTGCTTCCTGACACTCAAGAAAACCTCTGTTGAGGATTCTCTGTTTAGTCATGTAATCTAATGGTATTAATTAGGCATTTACCTTGTTGGTGTTTAACTCCTTGAGTTCTTTGTAAATTTTGAATTTTAGCTCTCTGCCAGATGTAAGGTTAGTAAAGATTATTTTCCAGTGTATAGGCTGTTGATTTGTCTCATTGTGAGTGTCCTTTGCCTTACAGAAGACTTTAGTTTCATGAGTTATCATTTATTAATTGTTGACCTTAGAGACAGACCCATTGATGTTTTGTTCAAGAAATTATCATACTAAAGAGTTAAAGGCCATTCTCCACTTTGTGTTCTATTAGTTTAGTGTAGCAAGTTTTTTTTTTTTTTGATTTTTTTCTTATTAACTTGAATATTTCTTATATATATTTAGATTTTTATTACCTTTCCTGGTTTCCTGGCACACATCCCCTTCCCCTCCCCTTCCTTATGGGTGTTCCCCTCCCCACCTTCCCCTCATTGCCGCCCTCCCCCCAACAGTCTAGTTCACTGGGGGTTCAGTCTTAGCAGGACCCAGGGCTTCCCCTTCCACTGGTGCTCTTACTAGGATATTTATTGCTACCTATGAGGTTAGAGCCCAGGGTCAGTCCATGTATAGTCTTTTAGGTAGTGGCTTAGTCCCTGGAAGCTCTGGGTTTGCTTGGCATTGTTGTACATATGGGGTCTGAGCCCTTCAAGCTCTTCCAGTTCTTTTCTCTGATTCCTTCAAGGGGATCCTATTCTCAGTTCAGTGGTTTGCTGCTGGCATTCGCCTCTGTATTTGCTGTATTCTGGCTGTGTCTCTCAGGAGAGATCTACGTCAGGCTCCTGTCGGTCTGCACTTCTTTGCTTCATCCATCTTGTTTATTGGGTGGCTGTATGTATATGGGCCACATGTGGGGCAGGCTCTGAATGGGTGTCCCTTCATCTCTGTTTTAATCTTTGCCTCTCTCTGCCCTGCCAAGGGTATTCTTGTTCCCCTTTTAAAGAAGGAGTGAAGCATTCACATTGTGATCATCCGTCTTGAGTTTCATTTGTTCTAGGCATCTAGGGTAATTCAAGCATTTGAGCTAATAGCCACTTATCAATGAGTGCATACCATGTATGTCTTTCTGTGATTGGGTTAGCTCACTCAGGATGATATTTTCTAGTTCCAACCATTTGCCTACGAATTTCATAAAGTCGTTGTTTTTGATAGCTGAGTAATATTCCATTGTGTAGATGTACCACATTTTCTGTATCCATTCCTCCGTTGAAGGCATCTGGGTTCTTTCCAGCTTCTGGCTATTATAAATAAGGCTACATGAACATAGTGGAGCACGTGTCTTTTTATATGCTGGGGCATCTTGTGGGTATATGCCCAAGAGAGGTATAGCTGGATCCTCAGGCAGTTCAATGTCCAATTTTCTGAGGAACCTCCAGACTGATTTCCAGAATGGTTGTAGCAGTCTGCAACCCCCACCAACAATGGAGGAGTGTTCCTCTTTCTCCCATCCTCGCCAGCATTTGCTGTCACCTGAGTTTTGATAGTGTAGCAAGTTTTATTATTATTTTTTTCTCCATCTTTATTAAATTGGGTATTTCTTATTTACATTTCATTTGTTATTACCTTTCCCGGTTTCCAGGCAAACATTCTACTAACCCTTTCCCATTCCCTTCCACATAGGTGTTCCCCTCCCCAAACTCCTCCCATTACTGCCCTCCCCCAAACAATCTCATTCACTGGGGGTTCAGTCTTGGCAGGACCAAGGGATTCCCCTTCCACTGGTGCCTTTACTAGGCTATTCATTGCTACCTATGAGGTCAGAGTCCAGGGTCAGTCCATGTATAGTCTTTAGGTAGTGGCTTAGTCCCTGGAAGCTCTGGTTGCTTGGCATTGTTGTTCATATGAGGTCTCAAATCCCTTCAAGCTTTGTCACTCCTTTCTCTGATTACTTCAACAGGGGTCCCGTTCTCAGTTCAGTGGTTTGCTGGTGGCATTCACCTATGTATTTGCCATATTCTGGCTGTGTCTCTCAGGAGAGATCTACATCCGGTTCCTGTCAGCCTATACTTCTTTGATTCATCCATCTTTTCTAGATTGGTGGCTGTATGTGTATGGGGCACAGGTGGGGCAGGCTCTGATTGGGCATTCCTTCAGGCTCTGTTCTAAACTTTGCCTCAATATCCCATTTGGGCTAATATCCACTTATCAATGAGTGCATATCATGTGTGTTGTTCTGTGATTGGATAACCTCACTCAGGATGATATTTTCCACTTCCATCCATTTGCCTATGAATTTGATAAAGGCATTGTTTTTGATAGCAGAGTAGTATTCCATTGTGTAGATGTACCATATATTCTGTATCCATTCCTTGGTTGAAGTGCGTCTGGGTTCTTTCCAGCTTCTGGCTATTCAAAATACGGCTGCTATGAACATAGTGGAGCATGTGTCTCTGATATATGTTTGGGCATCTTTTGGGTATATGCCCAAGAGGGGTATAGCTGGGTCCTCAGGTAGTTCAATGTGCAATTTTCTGAGGAATCTCCAGATTGATTTCCAGAATGGTTGTACCAGTCTGCAATCCCACAAACAATGGAGGAGTGTTCCTCTTTCTCCACATCTCATCAGCATCTGATGTCGCAAGAGTTTTTGATTTTAGCCATTCTGACTGGTGTGAAGTGGAATCTCACAGTTGTTTTGATTTGCATTTCACTTATGACTAAAGATGTTGAACATTTCTTTCGGTGCTTCTCAGCCATTTGGCATTCCTCAGCTGTAAATTCTTTGTTTAGCTCTGAAGCCCAATATTTAATAGGATTATTTGCCTCCCTGCCATCTAACTTTGTGAGTTCTTTGTATATTTTGGATACGAGCCCTCTATCAGTTGCACAATTGGTAAAGATCTTTTCCCAATCTGTTGATTGCCATTTTGTCCTAAAAACAGTGTCCTTTGCCTTACAGAAGCTTTGGAATTTTATGAGATCCCATTTGTCGATTCTAGATCTTAGAGCATAAGCCATTGGTGGTTTGTTCAGGAAAATTTTTCCAGTGCCCATATGTTCAAGACTCTTCCCCACTTTTTCTTAAATTAGTTTGAGTGTATCCGGTTTGATGTGGAGGTCCTTGATCCACTTGGACTTAAGCTTTGTACAGGGTGATAAGCATGGATCAATCTGCATTCTTCTACATGCTGATCTCCAGTTGAACCAGCACCATTTGCTGAAAATGCTCTTTTTTCCATTGGATGATTTGGGCTCCTTTGTCAAAAATCAAGTGACTTTAGGTATGTGGGTTGATTTCTGGGTCTTCAATTCTATTCCACTGGTCTATCTGCCTATCTCTGTACCAATATCATACAGTTTTTAGCATTATTGCTCTGTAATATTGCTTGAGTTCAGGGATAGTGATTACCCCTGAAGTCCTTTTATTGTTGAGGATAGTTTTAGCTATCCTGGGTTTTTTGTTATTCCAGATGAATTTGCAAATTGTTCTGTCTGACTCTGAAGAATTGGATTGGTATTTTGATGGGGATTGCATTGAATCTGTAGATCACTTTTGGTAAAATGGCCATTTTTACTCTATTAATCCTGCCAATCAATGAGCATGGGAGATCTTTCCATCTTCTGAGATATTCTTCAGAATTTCTTTCTTCAGAGGCTTGAACTTCTTTTCATGCAGATCTTTCACTTGCTTGGTTAAAGTCACAGTCAGATATTATATATTACTTGGGACTATTATGAAGGGTGTCATTTCCCTAATTTTTTTCTCGGCTTGTTTCTCTTTTGTATAGAGGAAGGCTACTGATTTATTTGAGTTAATTTTATACCCAGCCACTTTGCTGAAGGTGTTTATCAGGCTTAGTAGTTCTCTGGTGGAACTTTTGGGATCACTTAAATATACTATCATATCATCTGCAAATAGTGATGTTTTGACTTCTTCCTTTCCAATCTGTATCCATTTGATCTCCTTTTGTTGTCTGATTGCTCTGGCTAGAACTTTGAGAACCATATTGAATAAGTGGGGAGAGAGTGGGCAGCCTTGTCTAGTCCCTGATTTTAGTGGGATTGCTTCATATTTCTCTCCATTTAGGTTAATGTTAGCATCTGGTTTGCTGTATATGGCTTTTACTATGTTTAGGTGTGGGCCTTGAATTCCTATTCTTTCCAGGACTTTTATCATGAAGGGGTGTTGAATTTTGTCAAATGCTTTCTCAGCATCTAATGAAATGATCATGTGGTTTTGTTCTTTCAGTTTGTTTATATAATGGATCATGTTGATGGTTTTCCATATATTAAACCATCCCTGCATGCCTGGGATGAAGCCTACTTGATCATGGTGGATGATTGTTTTGATGTGCTCTTGGATTCGGTTTGCCAGAATTTTGTTGAGTATTTTTGCGTCGATATTCATACGGCAAATTGGTCTGAAGTTCTCTTTCTTTGTTGGGTCTTTGTGTGGTTTTAGTATAAGAGTAATTGTGGCTTCGTAGAAGGAAATCAGTAGCACTCCATCTGTTTCAATTTTTTTGAATAGTTTGTATAGTATAGCAAGTTTTACATGGAAATATTTGATCCACTCGAACTTATGTTTTGGGCAGAGGGATAAGTGAGAATCTATTTTTATCATTCTGCATTTAGGGATTCTGTTAGTCCAGCACCATTTCTTGAAGACTCTTTTTTGCCCCCTATTATATGTCTTATTATATGTCTTTGGTTTCTGCATACAAAATCAAGGGTCCATATATCTCTGGGTTTATTTATAGTACTCTGATTTGATTCCACTGATAAATGTGTCTGTTTATGTACCAGTACCATGTAGTTTTTGAGCACTAGTAATCTGTAGTACAGTTTGAAGTCAGGGATTGTGATTTCTTGAAAGTTCTTTTACTGCTCAGGATTTTTTAGGCTGTACTGAGTTTTTGTTTTTCCATATGAGGTTGACAATAGCTCTTTCAAGGTCTATAAAAAAGTTTTTAGAATTTTGGTAAGTATTGAATTGAATCTCTATAGATTGCCTTTGGGAAGATAGCCATTTTAACTGTTACTCCTACCTATTCATGAACATAGGAGATCTTTGAATCTTCTGAATCTTCTTCAATTTCTTTCTTCAAGGACTTGAAATTCATTACATACAGATCTTTCCCTTCCCCTTGCATAGTTAGTGTTCTAAGAAAGTATTTAATGTTTTGTGGCTATTGCAAAAGATATTGTTTCTGTAAGATGTTCTCAGCCTTATTATAATTTTTATACAGGAAGGCTAGTGATTTTTTTTAGTTAATTTTGTATCCAAGCACTTTGCTAAAGTTATTTATCAGCTGTAGAAGTTATCAGGTTGAAATTTTGGGGTCATTTAGATATATGGTCATATTATTCAAACATATTGATACATTAACCTCCCCATTCCAATTTTTTTATCCCCTTGATCTCCTTTAATTTTCTTACTGCTCTGGCTCAAACCCATGTACTATATTGAATAGATAGAGAAAGAGTGGTTAGTATTGTATTTTCCCCAATATATGTGGAGTTGCTTTAAGTTTCCATTTAGTTCAATGAAGGTTATTGGCTTGCTATGTATTGCTATGTTTATGTTTAACTGTGTGCCATGTATTCCTGATTTCTCTAATACATTTAACATGAAGTGTTTTGGATTTTGGTTTTGAATGAGTTGAGTAAATATAGAGAGTAAGGCAAAGGAAAAGAATAACAAGAGACAGATACAAAAGTAAATAGATAGAAACATTGAGAGTAAAACATCTTCAACTGTGACACTCAAATTGCCAACAGACATTTCCAGAAGCCTTTTAAATTGTCCAATAGAGATAGGTCCCAGGCAGAGAAATAGTTTCCGTCAGGTGAACTCTACATGTCCATGGACAAATAACAGTAGAAAGGTGATATTATCAAAACTGGGGCTAATACATTCCAACAGAATCCATTTGAGGAAGTTCCTTTTAGGCAATAAGTTATAGTTCTCAGTAGAGAGTTCTAGCGAGAACAAAATGTTTTCTTGGATGTAGCTTTCACGCAAAAGGACAAATAGAAACAGAGATAGCATCTAATTAGGAGCTCACAACCACAACGGGAGCTAGCAGAGAGGAAATGGTTGAGATACTTAGCTGATGTTCCAGATTACTTTCTAGCTTGGGCTGGAGAGATGGTTCAGCCATAAAAGGTTAGGGTCACAACCAAAACTACAAGGGGTGTTGGATTATATCAAAGGATTTAAAGCAGCTAATAAGATAATCATATGATTGGTTTGCTTTCAGTTTGTTTATTGGGTGGATTACATTGATAAATTTTCAGATATTGAATCACCAATCCATCCCAGGGATGAAGTCTACTTGACCTTGATGGATGATGTCTTTTATGTGTTCCTAGATTCAGTTTTTTCTTGAGTATTTTTACATCAATTTTGTATCAGGGTGACTGAAAATGAGTTTGGTAGTGTCCACCTTTGTATGTTACCTGGTCTTTTTCCCCTGCTGTTTTCAATATGCATCCTTTGTTCTGTAGACTTTGTGTTTTGATTATTATGTGCAGGGAGGATTTTCTTTCTTCATCCAATCTAATTGGTGTTCTGTAAGCTTCTTGTAGTTCTATAGGCATCTCTTTCTTTAGGTTGGGAAAGTTTTCTTTTGTGATTTGGTAAGAAAATTTTCTGCACCTTGGAGCTAGTACTCTTTACCTTCTTCTATTCCTATTTTTCTTAGGTTAAGTCTTCATATGGTATCCCAGATTTTCTGGATGGTTTGTGTCAGGAATATTTTACCTTATGTATCAATTTCTTCTACTGTATCTTCTCCTCCTGATATTCTTTCTCTCATCTCCTGTATTCTGTTGGTGATGCTTGCTTTTGTTTTTCCTGTTCTCTTCTTTAGGTTTTTCGTTTTCAGGAGTTCCTCTATTTCTGTTTTCTTTGTTGCTTCTATTTCCACTTACAGGTCTTATGCAGTTTTCTATTCTTCACCTGATTAGTTGTATTTTCCTGTATGTATTTAAGAGATTTGTTTGTTTTTTTTCTTTAAAAACCTCTACTTTTATTGTATTCTTTCTGTATGTCTTTACATGATTTATTTATTTTCTCTTTAAAAGCCCATATCATCATAAGACTCATTTTAATGTCATTTTCTTGTGTTTCAGGTGTTAGAATATCCATGGCTTGCTATAGTGGGGTAGATATGCTTTGTAGGTGTCATGTTATCCAGGTTTTTGTTGATTGTGTGTATGTGAGGGAGGTGTTGGCCTTTAGATATCTGGATGGTTTTGGCCCCTGGATATTCTTGTTGCAGTAGATATTGAGATAGGGGTGAAGCTTGATGAACTTGGTGTGGCAAGTGATGATATCCTTGGGCATGCATCTCTCTATGGTTCTGGAACTGCAGGTCTTTATGGTTCTGGAGCTGCAGGTCTAATTGTCTTGGCAGAGAGGGCTCAGCCAGCAGGGAAGATGGGTAGGTGAGGGGAAGCTAACCTGTATGATTCAGGAGTCACAGGTCTGATAAAGGTGAAGGAGAGTTGTTGGGAAAATGGATGTTACTTTGGGATAACAGGCTGCTCAGGAAAGCTTGCCTTGGCCCAAAGAGCTTAGCAATCAAGGAAGAGAGGAAGAAGAAGGGAAGTTTACCTGTGTGGGTAAGGATTTGTAGGTCTGATGAAGATGGAGGTACAGAAATCTCTTCTCTCTTTCTTTCTTTCTTTCTTTCTTTCTTTCTTTCTTTCTTTCTTTCTTTTTCTTTTCTTTTCTTTTTTATTTTTAATTCCCTACCTTTTTTCTCTCTGGGGAAGATGAGCTGACGAATTAATTTTGGGATCCTAAATTGATACTGCTTCTTAACACACACTATTACTATTTTGCTTAATTTCTGTGTCTTTCTTTCTAACATTTATTTTGCTTTTGTTTTTGCTTTGTTTAATCTGAAGTTAATTTCAATTCAGATGCAGTGAAAAATTTTTCTTTATAGAGTACAGAAATATAATTTATTATTTTCAATTTTCTGATTTAGTTTCCTAAAATTTTCTGTATCTTCTTAATTATGAATGTACACATTTAATAAACATGAAACCTGTCTAGTCTAGGGAAAACCAAAATATTTTTTTAGTAACACACTAGGCAACACAGGGCATTTAAGACATTATACTTGTATGTGTTGGGCACAGATTATACATTGTCAGAATTATGATACTATCGTTCTTAGTACTAATATCCATGAAAAAAGTTTCATAGCCCAACTTGTGTTTATGGCCATGCAATTAATGTCATGCAACTTCCTATTATGAATCATTTTTTAGCTGCTAAAGTGCCTATCCAGCAGCAGCAGCCCTGTTTCTATAGTGTTGAACATATACAACAGTTCATTGGTGGTACTACTGTAATTATTCCCGGGAAGCTTGGAGCAGGAAGAACAGCTATTCGTATTTATACTTTTCAGCATAGCTTCTTGAATTGAAAATTTGGCTTATTCAAAATCAAGTTGGTCTACATGATATCCTATTCTAGAAATAGATTAATAAATATGTAAATAGAGATAGATAGAATATAGATATATAACAAATAGATAGTTTTTAGATAAATAGTGAGATGACAGATTAAATGGATAAGTAGATGGCAGATAGATAGATAGATAGATAGATACATACATACATACATACACACATACATATAGTCAGACAAACATATAGAACCATGGTTTGATATATGCTTCATTTTCCCCCACTATTTATTTTTGAGTATATATGTTTTTAAATTCACAAACAATGTGTTGTCATTAAAATAAAATTGTTTTGCTCAACCAAAAGATACTATTTTGTAGTTTTGGAAGGTAGCATTACACTTTGTCAGTGTTAAAACCATCAACTCTATACATTTTAAAATTTTTTGTAGTTTCAAACAGATATTCCTTGAGCATTAGATACTTTCTAGTTCTGGGAGTATTTTGCTTTCTGAAACCTCTAATTTTATATGTCCAGATAACAGATAAAAGTAAATCATAGCTTAAGCCAAGCTTATTTTCCATAGTGTACTGCTTTGAAATGTTCATCCAGTTTTAACACATATAAGAAATATGTTTTTATGGATAAACTCTAAATAATGAGTAAGCAATATTTCATCTACTCATTTATCTATTTATCTGATAATCAATGATGCCTCTATTTCTGTTAACCATAGTGGGCAATACTACAATAAATGCAGTTATGCAAGAAATTCCTTCTAACATATTACAATTATTTAGACAAGGCATCTAAGATTAGATTTTCAAAGTTATTGTTTAATTCTGTTCCAGTTCATATTGTTGGCATTTCATATAGGCTTTGCCCCACTGTTACCTGGCAATGGCCAGGTGTGCCTTATTCACTATAAAAGGGGCTGTTTGCCTTTCTCACTTCCCCGGGCTCCTCCTCTCTTGATCTTCACTTGTTTTCTTCTATTTTCCCCTCTGCCCCGTCTCTCCTCATTTTCCTCCCCATTCCATCTCTCTCTCCACTTGCTCATGGCTCCTCTTCTCTGTCTCTGATTCTGTCTCTGTCTCTCACTCTCTGTCTTTCTCTCTCTCTCATTTTCTGTCTCTATTACCCCCTCTACTCCTCTCCCCATGCCCTAAATAAACTCTCTTCTATATTATCCCTCTGTGGCTAATACCTCAGGGAGAAGGGATAGCTCAGCATAGGTTCAGAGAGGCAACCTCTTCCCCCACACCATACCACACCTACAGCAAACATATCCCTGGCTTCTTTTTCTTTCTTATAAAAGGCAGCACACACAGCATTATTGAGCTATTTTTAGCTCCAGTTATCTCATTTTGTTACAAGTAAGAATTATGCTGTATTTTCAGATGCTGAGCTTCCAGTCTTCTGTCCTGTCCTGGAGTTTCTAAAATAGCCCTTTGCTTTTAGTAGATTTAGCTTACCACACAATATTTTATATTATTAAAACATATTTTTTGTTTGCATGTGTGTATTAGTAAGAATTTCTCTCTTACTACTCACTTACCCTCTCTTACCCCTCTTGCTCTTTGTTCTTCCCTGCCCTTGTTCCCCTCCCCAACCCATCCTCTCCACATGCCCATGGCCTGCCGCCTTTCTTCTCTTCTGTTACTCTTCTCTCATTAAACTGCTCCATGTGGAAAAAAATTCTATAGTTTGCTTGTGAATATCAGAGAACAATTTTCAGTAGTTGGTTCTTTCCATTTATTGAATGGATCCTAGTGATTGAATATGTGTCAGGTTTGGCAACGAGCACTTTTAGTGACTGAATCTTCTCATTGGCCCTGCCAGCTTTCATTACCAAAAACCAGACAAACCAATACAGAGAGATAAAAGCACAGGTATTTTTGCATATGCAGGAAATTAAATAATTAAAACATGTAATTATGAACAAATACATTGATAGAAATCATGGTTCCTTTGTTTCAGTCTTAGTCTTAATTATTTAAAAAAAATTTTTAATTGAATATTTTTTACTAACATTTCAAAAGTTGAACCTAATCAAATTGGGTCTTTTTCTTTGAAACTATTATTTGTATTGAATATGAAATTGTAAATTAAACATTAATTTCTCGAAATATGTTTATGCTTATTTACTGTTTACTATTATTATTGTTTTATATTCTGTTTGTGATTATCAATTGAATGAATGTATCCATATGATACATAGAGAATATGGAGATCAAAGGAAAACAATGGAGTTCTACTGCTCTCCTGTTACCATTATGTGATTCCTGGAATTGAACTCATATCATCTGGCCAAAGCAGCAAGTGCTTCTATTTCTTGAGCCATTTTGTGTGTACCAAAATATCTTCTACTGTATTTCACACAATCCTTTAGTGAACTTATAAAAAGTAAGTAAGCAGGAAAGATAATCTTCAAAGAACAGTTGAGATAATGTTTAACCCATCCTAGAGTAGTATAAAACATTTTATTGGTTCCATAAAAATATACAATAATATACTAGTCTTTTTAAATCACTCATGATTGTAACCAGGAAATAGTATTTTCATTGATTAATATTTAATTTATAAGGAAATAACAGCCAATTTAATTATGTTGAATAAATTTAATTTCTAATCTTGCATGGTATAATTCTTCAGATAGATCTAGGATTTAATCCTTAATTTCTATTTCATCTAAGAACGAAATCACTATCAAAGAAAAAAACAAAATTAATATACATCTGTGGTTCTCATTATTATGCAAATGAATTTTCTAAAACCCTCATAGAGACTTCATGTGGTTTAGATAGATACTTACATCCTGACTTTACAATGTTCATAATACCCATGAGGTTCAGGCACCACTGTTTGGTTAAGTAATTCTAATCTCTCACTAATGTGACTCACATTTCAATTGTAATGGTGTATTGTTTGTTAATAATTATATAACACATAAGATTAACTGCTTTTATCCACAAAAAATCATTAAGTAGATAAATAATAAATGTGTATTATGGTCATTAGCACATCATTTCACTGCATAGTCTGTCCAAGATTGCATCCTGTGTAGATTTAATTCCATTCATGTACAGACTACAAAATGCAAAGTTATAATGAATTCTTATTTCATGATATAAATTTGTCTTTGGCATAATAGAAATTTAGTAACAGGTATATCAATTGTCTAATAAATGTGGAAGTACATCAAATAAATTAATAGTGATTTTCAGAAAAGGGAATCAGAACTAAAATGTAAATGGAGGTGTGGGAAAAATGTTCGACTATGATTGTTAAAACAATTGCCTTCATCTTCTACAAAAAGAAAGTGCATGCTATGAGAAAAGATTGTTTCATCTTTGAAAGTACAACAACACTGCACTAACAAAGGAAACAGATATAGTTACCATTATTTATAGTGCAACAGATTAAATGGGTATGACCTGCTTGGAATTTAAAGTGATGACGAACTTACTATACAGAGCAAAGGTCCTTAGTTTATGTTCAGATTTTTATGAAAAGCTTTGACAATAGGTTGACATTGTGGCTCAATGGTGAAGTGTGTGTACCCCACTTGCACTGGACTTGAGTATATTTTCCCACATTCGTGTTGGATTACACTCACCTGTAACTCCAGTTCCTGCAGATTTGATGCCCTGCTTTGCAGCATTCAGGACTAAGAAAAGACAAGTACACTTAAAGTTGTTTTGGATAACTTTCGTTACAAAGGAAAAATGTATTTTAAATGAGAATATAACTAAGAAAAAAATAATTATAACTAAGTCTTATATTTGACAATTGTGTTTGGAAGCCACTCCATTACATGTTAATATTTTCCTTAGATTTATTATGTCTAAGTCTTTCAATTAATTTCACAATACATCATGAATGTACATATAGTTAAATTTTCAAATAATATAATACTGTTAATAGATTTCTGGTCTTGAATTGGCATATTTTCTTTTAATTATAGAGTTCACTGGGATGAAAATTCTTAGAGGGTTTATGCAGTTTTCAAGAAATAATGTGTATAGCTTTAGGAATGCCCACAGATATTTAATTATGTCCTTTAGATTACATGCTTATTAAAAATAAAAGTGATTCACTTACAACTCCCTTTGAACATTCAATTCATATGTTAAAGAAAGCTCAAATAGTCTGAAAACTATAACACCCAAGAGGAATGAAAGCTGCAAAAAAATGAACATATACTACAAAATAAAAGACGCCAATTCATAAGGCTAATTGGTTATAATTTTATCTATATATGATATCCTGGAAAAAATAAAACACTGGGAAAAGTAAAAGAAAAATGTGGTGGCCAGTTGTAGGGTTGTTGGGTTTCCGCATTCACTCGGCCACAGGCCTTGGCTGCTCAGGGAAAGCAGGACACAGGAGTTAATCTGCTTACCTGACACCTTTGCCAGGCAGGTCTCAGGCCATAGGGAAGCCCAAGGATCAGGGCTTCCTGAAATAGCCAGAACTGGTTCAGTGGTACCTGGACATGCAATGAAGCCAGGGTCGACTGGCTCTCGGGCTCTTGGACACCCAGGTGTCACCTTGAAAGAGCTGAGAACAGAGTGGGAGCCCGTAGGCTACATCTAGCCCAGGGCTGGAGGGGGAAAGGGGGAAGCTCCAGCTGGTCCTGCAGGAAGAGTCCTTGGCTTGCTGCTAATAAGATAGCTCTTCCAATCCCTTAAATTTCAGACTTTTCTTTAAATACAAGCTTTTGTAATTAATCATTTTATTTATTTACTTCCCAGTGTCACTAGCCAGATCTCCCCTCTCAGATTTCTTCCCCTACCCTCTGCCCTTTGCCTTTGAGAGTGTTCCCCTCTCTAGGCATCCCTCTTCCTTGTGGCATGAAGTCTACGCAGGATTAGGCACATCCTCTCCCACTGAGGCCAGACAAGGAAGTCTTCTGCTAAATATTTTCCAGGTGCCTTGTACCAGCCTGTGTATGTTCTTGGTGCCTTAGTATTTGGGAGCTCCCAGGGGTCCGGGTTATCTGACCCTATTGGTCTTCCTATAGAGTTGCCATTCCTTTCAGTTCCTTCAATCATTACCCTAACTCTTCCATAGGGGTCTCCAACCTCAGTCCAATGCTTAGCTGTATCTGCATCTGTCTCAGTCAGCTGCTGATAGAGCCTCTCAGAGTACAGCCATACTAGGTTTTTGTCTGCAAGTATTTTATATCAAAGGCAGTTTTGTCAGGGTTTGGTGCCCACCAATGTGATGGAACCCAGTGTCACTAGCCAGATCTCCCCTCTCAGATTTCTTCCCCTACCCTCTGCCCTTTGCCTTTGAGAGTGTTCCCCTCTCTAGGCATCCCTCTTCCTTGTGGCATGAAGTCTACGCAGGATTAGGCACATCCTCTCCCATTGAGGCCAGACAAGGAAGTCTTCTGCTAAATATTTTCCAGGTGCCTTGTACCAGCCTGTGTATATTCTTGGTGCCTTAGTATTTGGGAGCTCCCAGGGGTCCGGGTTATCTGACCCTATTGGTCTTCCTATAGAGTTGCCATTCCTTTCAGTTCCTTCAATCATTACCCTAACTCTTCCATAGGGGTCTCCAACCTCAGTCCAATGCTTAGCTGTATCTGCATCTGTCTCAGTCAGCTGCTGATAGAGCCTCTCAGAGTACAGCCATACTAGGTTTTTGTCTGCAAGTATTATATATCAAAGGCAGGGTTTGGTGCCCACCAATGTGATGGAACCCAAGTTGGACCAATCAATTGTTGGCCATTTGTTCAGTCTCTAGTCAAGATTTTGTCCCTGCATTTCTTTCAGGTAGAAACAACTTTGCGTCAAAAATTTTGTGAATACTCGATTTTGACAAATACAAAATACCACACAGTAGAAAAAGAAAGCATCTTCACCAAATGGTGCAGGTCTAGCTGGCAGTCTGCATGTAGAAGAATGCTAATTGATCCATCAAATCTATCACCCTGCACAAGACTAAGTCCGAGTGGATCAAGGACCTCACCATAATACCAGATACTCTGAATCTATTGGAGGAGAAATTGGTAAATTGCCTTGAACACATTGGCACAGGGGAAAATGTTTTCAACAGAACACCAATGGCTCAGGGTTTAAGATCAACAAATGATAAATGGGACTTCCTGTAATTGAAAAGCTTCTGCAAGGCAAAGGATGCTGTCAGGAAGACAAAATGGCAACCTACAAATGGGGAAATATCTCACTAATCCTACACCTGAGAGGGAGCTGATATCCAAAACATATATAGAACTCAAGAAGGTAGACTCCAAAAAACTAAATCAAATTCTAAGAATGCAAAAAAATGTGATTTTCCTTAACAACATTGATTTTGTTACTTAAATTATATAAAATTACCAGCAAATATTTATTTCATGACACAAAATTAGTTGGTCCCATAAAACGATTGAATAATTAATGAAGATTCTATCATGGAACATTGTTGTTTGAAGGAAATTGTTGTTATATGATGAAATTTCAAGGCTCATTCCACTTCATCTTTATTAAATAGGAATAAGGCGTTGTGGTCCTATTTTCATTTGAGACAATCCTTCTCATGATAGTATACAATGAAAAGAGCAGAGACATGTGTTTCCCATACCGGTTCAATGTGCTTGGACATCATGGAACGTAAAGAAAAGAATACTTTCACAAAATTCAACAATAATTTCATGAATATCAAAATTTTAGAGTGAGATCTTGTTAAACTTTTAAAATTGAAACAGACACAAAGAAAAAAACACTATACTGGCTACACAGCATTATATGTACTTTATTTTCCTCTGTGTCTTTTAATGGATTCACAGCTTATTTAATTTAATGAATAATAATAAAGACATCTGTTAATTAATGGAGGCCATTCTACTCACCTGTACTTTTGGGTCAATGAGAATAAAGCCTATATATATATATATATATATATATATATATATATATATATATATATATATTTCAAATGCTTTTTCTCTCTAGACAAAAAAATTAACACCAATTGAGATACTTTTAATACATCATGAAGTTTTCATGTGAATATTGTGTTATTTATCATTGTATTTAGAAGCCAACCTAAAATATATCCCTCACAAAACTCCCCTCCATCACCTAAATATAATGATCAATAAAACAATACATAAATAAACATGTTACTTGACTTTTAGACATCTAACATATAACAAAAAAATGGGTTTTAGCAAAATATATTTATTGAAAAACATAAATTAAATAAGTATCAGCACAGATGCATTTATTTTTGCAAATATATATACATATATACTATATATATGTATAAGTATGAATATGTGTGTGGATATATATTTGTGCATACATATATATGTGTGTGTGTTTGTGTGTACATATGTATATGTCATATATATTACATGTGTATGCGTGTTCATACATATGGGATTTTATTAGACTAACTTACAACCTGTAGTCTGGCTCCTCAGATAATTATTGACTACCAACAGAAGGTACAAGAATCCAGGAACCATTGAGATTATGAGTGTGAATATCTCAGCTGGTGTCCAGAATGCTTAAGAAGTAGGCACTAATGCCAGTGAAGGAAGGAACTAGCCAATGAGCATAAAGGACCAAGAGGCAAAACCAACAAGTGTCCTTTTTATATATCTTCCAGCAGAAGGTATGTGCCAGATTAAAGGATATCGTCCCACTTTGAAATATTTGGATTAAAAAGACTCTTCACAGTTCAAATGATTTAATTAAGGGGAAAAAATCTCATAGGTGTCTTAAGCAATTTGGGCTTTATTAAAGTTCATATGAGTTAAAGTTGACAACCAAGAATAACTATCACATAGATATTCATTTCTCTACAAGCACTATATGAGTGATATACTGCTTTTTCCTTTGTTTTAAATCTGAATACTGGAACTTCAATAAAATAACTTGCTCATATTTTCATAGAACATAATTTTTTTAACGTTGACTCTTGACTGTTTGACTCAATCGCCCTGATTATAAAAGGAGGTGTGAGACATATAGTCAAACTTTTCAGTAAGTAGGTTAAAATCAATCAATATAAGATTATAATACCCTTCACGTAACATACCTTTCTGTAGTCCATAATTGTGCAATTTTCATTTGATTTGAATACTCCTCATGGAAAATTTAAAAGACCCCAGATTGTTTCTATATAAAGTTCTATCATTAAAATTTAATCTATGTCATTTTTACATTTTCCTACTTTCCAAAGTGGAAGTTAAGATTGAACTTTAAGTTTTACTTGACAATTAAACAAAATCAAATGCCAATTTCAAAGCCAAAACTGTCAAAATAATTTTAACACCCTTGTTGGGACATTTCTATACTCAAAAAAATAAAGAGTAAAAATAATAGTCTCAATTAACCTGGACGTCCAAGATCTCTCAGACACTGGATCACCAACCAGGCAGCATACACCAGCTGAGATGAGGCCTCCAACACACACAGTAGAGGACTCCTGGGTCTGGGTTCAGTCAGAGAAGATGCACCTAACCCTCATAGAATGGAGGCCCAGGAAGTTTAGAGGTCTGGTGGGGTGGGTGGGGTGAAGACATCCTTGTGGAGACTGAAGTGGGAAGAGAAATGAGATGTGGAACAGCCAGAGGGTAGACTGGGAGGGGAATAAACTCTGGAGTGTAGAAAATGAAAATAAGTCAATAATCTCTTTAAAATCTTTCTATTACATAAGACATATATTAGGGGGAAAATTAGTATTAGTGACATTAGAAAGTGACACTTAGAGATGTGTATGGGGAGAAAAGTTCCTTGATAGGAGGAGGGAAATGGAAAGGGAGAGGGAGAATTCAAACAAATGAATCCCTGTCAATGTAAGAACATGTGGATCTGCATCTATGAGTGTGTTCTCTCTCTCTCTCTCTCTCTCTCTCTCTCTCTCTCTCTCTCTCTCTCTCTCTGTGTGTGTGTGTGTGTGTGCTGTGTGTGCGTGTGTGCCTATTTGTGAGTGTGTTTGTTTGTGAGTGCTCTATTATCCATATGATGGTACCAAGTAGGATTTAAGTTTAGTGCTCCTCACCAGTAAACTAGTGAGTGGAACCATAATGGAAACTGAATATACAAGCAAATAGATCTTGTGCCTAGAAATAGATAAGTTTATTTAAGTTTCAAAAGGCCCAGCCTCCCTGAGATAGCTGTGTCTTGTCCCTTAAGCTCCCTTGTCTGGACACTGTTCTACTGGAATCTACCAGGCCCAGAGCACAAGGAACATCCATGACTTCTAGACCAAGAATATCCAATTCAAGTCTGCCCTCCAGAGGTCTGCTGTAGCAGAGAATATCGAGATTAGGCCCACCTTCATGATACCTGCTGCACTGAGAACATCCATGCAAAACCAGATGGCTAAAGCCATTAGAACACAATTACAACACAATCAGCAAAAGCCAGGCCAATATGGTACCTTCAGACTAAAGCTATTCCACTACAACAAGCCTTGGATAGCCTAACACAACCAAGCACAAGGAAATGACCTTAAATCTAACCTTACAAAGATGCTAGATGCCTTTAAAGAGGAGATAAGTAAACTCCTCGAAGAAATACAGGAAAATACTATCTAACAGATATAGTCCTTTAAAGAGAAAACTAGTAAATTCTTTAAATTGATAAAGGAAAATAAAATTAAACAAGTGAAAGAAATGAAGACAACTGCTCAAGATATGAAAAAGAAATAGAAGCAGTAGGAAAACACAATCTGAGGGAATCCTGGAAATGAAAACATAGAAAAGAGTACAGGAACAACAGACACAAGCATCATCAACAGAATACAAGCAATGGAAGAAAGAATCTCCAGAAAGAATTTCCCCAGATGATGTCTTAACTGTAAACATTTATGCTTCAAATGCAATTGTACCTACATTCATGAAAGAACCATTATTAAATCTTAAATCCAACATCGAACCCCACACATAAACAGTAAGAGACATTGATACCACACTTTCACCAATGGACAGGTCAGTGAGACAGAAACTAAACAGAGAAATAAATGAAACTAACAGATATTATGAATCAAATGTACTTAACAAATAGTTATAGAACATTTCACCCAATCACGAAAAAAATATACCTTCTTCTCAGCACCTCAGCACCAAAATAGACCATGTGATTGGTCACAAAGCAAGTCTCAATAGATACTAGAAAACTGGAACAATTCTTTGAATTTTATCAGATCACTATGGATCAAAATTTGACTTCAAAAATAGTAGAAACTACAAACCTATTAACTCATGAAAATGGAACAATTCTCTACTAAATGATCAGTAGGCCAGAGTACAAAGAATTTAAATTTTAAAACAAAGTTACATTTGTTTGTTAGTTTATAGTGAGTTATTATACCAAAAGAAGAATGACTTCATATAGAAGATAAATATTGAGTGAATGTAAGATATATTTTATTCTTTTTCCTAGATTTTTTGAGACTGGGTTTCTTTTTTATTGTATTTTTATTGGATATTTTATTTATTTACATTTCAAACGTTATCCCCTTGCCCAATTTCCCCTTTGCAAACCCTGGATTCCATCCCTTTCCCTCAGATCTTACTTTGCCTGCTTTTTAGTATGACCTAGGGTCACCTATCATGTGTTCTGACTTCCCACAATTGGCCTATCCATTTCAATCCCTAATTAAGAAAATATTCAACATAGTCACCTAAGTGCCAAACATATGTAGGTACTGTCTTGCTAATCGTCTTCTCTTTTAACTAGTTTGTGTTAAATTGATAATAAAAGGTGATAGCAAATGTATTTGAAAGCCAAATATGCCATTGATACTAAGGACTGGTAAATTTATTTAAATTAGCCAAAGTTGTAGCTGTGGTAGAGATTTTGTATTATCTGCAAGTCCCATGCAGCACTGAGCCTTGACCCTTCTATGCACCTTCTGTCCGGTATTCATTCAGTAAGAATTTTTCTATTTTTTAGTAGCATATTTTCGTTTGCATTCATTAAACTTATTAAAATCATTCATTAGAGATCATTTTATCTGTCCTTTCCTCAGTAATACAAATAAGTAAATTGTAGTATGTCTCATGAGGAAAGTGGTGTGGAGAGAATGCCTTTTTGGGAGAGATTGAGAAGGCAGGAGGGATGGGAGTGTAACATGGAAATTGTGATTTAGAAAGAATGAATGTAAATGTCCCCACTCAAGTAACAAGTAGACTCTCTCTACTTTTTGAGTTTTATGGTTTTAAATTGGCTGCTGATGTTCTTAAATGACTTGATAATTGAAAATTGAAATTTGAAAATTCTATATATACATTGGAATTTGTTAATTTGTTGTTTGTTGTGTTGCCATTCTTCCAGAATTTATTGTACATGGTCATGCTGTTCAGACGTCCATTCCTATATACATTCTTCAACACACCCCTTTTATGTCCAGCCTTCCTTCAAATCCTGAGGTGTGAAATTGACACTTTCAAAGATAGGACATAGTTTCTCTTCAGACTTAGCTGGAATGCTGCTTTGACTGACATAATAATGTTCAGGACATTTGAGGATTCTTATTCTGCTTTATCTCTGGGAACTGTGTTGTAGATTTTTGGTTACATTCAATGACAACATATCTAAAATATGTTCACTCTATTATCTATGCATATAGCTATCATCTATTTATATATTACTTGTCATCTGTCATTTACCTAACACCTTTCAATACTCTTAAGTCTGTGATCTACTTATCTAACAATTTTTATCAACCAACAATCAAGTATTTTATATTCTATTACAGAAATTCTTCCAAATAAATGCTGCTTATTATAAACAAATAAAAGTGTATTCCAACATACAACAAATAAAATGAAAATAGAATATTACTGAAATAATCAACAGGCCCTATAATCTTTCTTCTTATGTTTAAAGATATATAGTATATACTGTAATTTAATTTTCTGCACTAACAACATTATTGATTTACAGTCTTATAATTATCTAAATATCATAACGATCATTATGATAGTTAAAGTACATTTAGAAGAATAACTAACAAATTATTTTAATTACATAATGGATAGTGAAAACCTAGTAGTTGTTAAATATTTATGTTATAATGAATTATTAATTTAATATTGATTTTAATGAGTTACTAATAAAATATGCAAAAAGATGAAAATTTAGAAATTAAAATCATCTTCAGTAATAAATGTATGAAAGGAAAAATGTATAAAATGTTATCCACCACAATTATCCTTGAAAGTCTGTGCATAAATGTAATGAATGGAAACAATGACATAAGTGTCATTCTTGAAGCAGTTTTTACTCTCAAGTCTTTGAATTGGCAATCATCAGTAAACCTACACCAAGCTCAGCATAATTTACATTTAAAAAGTAACTTGTCATTTATTTTGTCACTTTTGTCACTGCTCTGTATTTATGTCAACTTAATAAAATCAAAAATTATGTCAAGTAGCAATCACTCTTTTATTCATAACTTGCTTTCAAGTTATATCATTGAAGTATTAAGTATAATTAGGTCTTGTAGTTTAGACAAAGGTCAGCTTCAGTACATGTCAATTGATTGACAGTAGCTCAGAACATTTGTTCCCAGAGAATGACAAGGAAGTCAAGGACATAAGCTCAAATATCTAATATTGCTCCATACTTTTTTTTACCTCCTTGTGCATCTTTCAATGTGTGAAAAACAGACAGGGACTTTTTTACATGGGAAGTACAGAGCCGAAAGTATCTCTAAATGTGACTTCAAAGTCAATATTGTGCATAAACAGCTGTATTAATTGGCTCATCTGTCATATATATTAAGCATTACATTATATACATATATGATATGTATATGCATATACATATCAAGATATTGAACCAATAACTTTTAATTCTCCACTAATAAATCTGCTGTTTTTTGTTCTGTTACAATTCCCCTAGCCCACAGTCCTATAGGCTAACAATTATGAAGTTGCTATTCATATTACTCTGACCAACAAGCATATTTTACTTCATTGTATTTGAGATGGCTAAAACTGGTATTCACAAGATATTAACTTCACATAAACAAGTCTTATATTCATCATTTTCCCTTGACAAATTTTCATTCTAGGAAATAGGACTACCAATTTTTTCTTTATTTCATAATCTTCCCCCATAATAGAAAATAACTTTATGTCCACAATTCTGCTTCAAAAATCAGAATAATAGTGTAGTATTAAGGAAAATATTTGGAAGATATCCATGAGACTGGTAGAGGGCAAGGGCCCCAAACTGATATGTGTATGAGTTGAAAGAGATTTTTGCCATTTTAAAAATGATTGTAGGAAAAGGACTAAAAACTATTGATGTCATCTAATACATTTTATGACATATATTTTAAGGCAATAAATAATGACTTATCACTCAGTAAACTTATAACTGCTTACTTTACCCAAAACTGTTGTTTTTGGAACTCTTTCATGTTGTCATATTATTCTTTTAAATTCACAATGGATACTAAATACCAAGTATATCTCCTTATTTGTTGCTTACTCTTTTTTTTTTTTTTTTTCGGAGCTGGGGACCGAACCCAGGGCCTTGTGCTTGCTAGGCAAGCGCTCTACCACTGAGCTAAATCCCCAACCCCGTTGCTTACTCTTATACTCCATGATTTATGATGCAGTACTCAGTGAAAACACATTCAAATGTCCAGGAAGACAATTGACTTAAAAGTAATATGACTCTTCCCTTTCATACAAAGTATCTGAATTGTAACTTATAAAACTCAGTCTTAATTCTTGGTAACAAAAAAAAAGGACAAGAAACAAATAATCACAAAAAAGGAAACAAACAGAAAACAAACAGTCATTTTTAAACATCTCTACTTCACATGATGAGACAGACTTAAATTAGCCAGATGAAGCTCTCATTGAGAAACTTATAGCATTTACTACAACTTATATCTATGAATCTATGACACAGATTGTCAATGTTTGACCATTTTCCATTTTAACAATTGTTGTGATATTTTGGTATAGTGGGTAACACTTTAATATAAAAACAAAGCCTTCACTAAGGATTGAAATGCACAAGTGTATGTGTATACCTGACTATTGTATATTGCTGAATATATGAATGTGTGAATTATGTAGAGAGAAATGTAGAAAAATATCAGAAATGAAAAGTTCAACATAATTTACTTTCACTTATTTCAACATGATGTGTATCAGTATATGTACAGTACAATTTTACCTATATGCAAGCCAGAAGAATTCAAATTTTGTCATCCAAAAAGACAAAATTTATAGAATATAAGAAATGTCATTTGTAAATAAGAGACCAAATATGACATTGTTCATATAGAGACAAATACACAAACATTGACTATATTTATTAGCCTCTATATTTTCATGATTAATTTAGAGTTAACCACATGCATTTGCTAGATCTGATGCCATATCATTTTATGAAAAATTTAAAAAAAAGCATTGCCCATGAATTTCCACTGCTAAACACTTATAAACTTGGTACTTAGACTAATTCTATATCTTAGAAGAATTAATAATAATATAACTGCTTATTCACAATTGTTATACATTTGCCATTCTATGTTTATCTATCTATAATTTACATGAAGGAATACATGTTATTTGAATTCCCATGAAGCATAATTTACATGCTTCGAATATGTGTAGGCCTATACAATATTTTGCAGCAATGTAAAAACACCATTGTTAAATGGAATAAACTACTTTACTTGACTCATTGCTTAATTTCAAGCTAATTTTCTTCATCATAGATGTTTAATGAAAAATAAAATTGACATTAAGTATGTTGAAAGTTCAAAGAGGTTGAGGAATTTCCTGAACATGTTTTTCCAAAGAAACTCTAGGTAGACTAGATTAAACAGCTGATCCTAAAAGATAAGATCACTTGGGCCAATAATGAAGGGCAAAGGCCTTTGTGATTAATATTATCAACTGTAAAATTTTTCCTATTGCTTTTTTTCTTTTTTGAGTTTGAGATAAAAGACAAAGAAAAGAAAAACAAAATAGTTTTGAAGATATCCAAAGTACTTGCTTTAAAGGATTAAATTTTCATAAACTTAATTACTGCCTCTTAGGTACTGTTACAAACAATTTTTCAGATATGTTGTGTGTGTGTGTCTATATATATATATATATATATAATGAATCTATTTATAAAATCAATATATGTAGAATATATTATGCATGTAGAAAACAGATACATGAGATATTGTCAAGAAAAATAGAATGTAAAATTGTTCTCCACTCATTTTTGATGCTCTCAGAAGATACTTAGGGAAATAGAGTTTCCATTTATGCATTGAAATAAACAATGCAGTATATGCTCAAATATGAAAAAAGCTATTATTTGGAACCAGTGAGCATCTTAACATATGTATTTAACCTCTTTTTTTATTTAACTTCTAAGAATCTTCATCTGCTGAGTGTCTAAGATTGTAATTAAAGTGATTTCTCAAACATATTTAGATAAATGGATGGTCATGTTCAATGATAGATGGTTGGTGGAAGATAGAACTGTCCCTTTCCTACCATTTGAAGAAAATATCCACAGACTGACTTTGGTAAACAACTATCCACTTTTCAGAATGTATTAAATTGAAATCTCTGAAGTTAGCTTCCGTAATTCCTTTTTTTGGGGGAGGGGGCTGGTGGTGGCAAAATGTTCTGAAGAGAGTAGTCTACCAATAACTTGACAATTTCTTTTTTATATATATAAAGTTTTTCTTCCATTTTTATTAAATTAGGTATTTCTTATTTACATTTCAAATGTTATTCCATTTCCGGGTTTCCTGTTCATCAGCCCCCAACCCCTCCCCCTCCAGTTTTATATGGGTGTTCCCCTCCCCATCCACCCCCCATTACCACACCCCCAACAATCCCCTACACTGGGGGTCCAACCGTGGCAGGACCAAGGGCTTCCCCTTCCACTGGTGCCCCAACAAGGTTATTCACTGCTATCTATGCAGTTGGAGCCCAGGGTCAGTCCATGTATAGTCTTTGGGTAGTGGTTTAGTCCCTGGAAGCTCTGGTTGTTTGGCATTGTTGTTCATATGGGGTCTCAAGCCCCTTGAGGTCTTTCAGTCCTTTCTCTAATTCCTCCAACAGGGGTCCCGTTCTCAGTTCAGTGGTTTGCTGCTGGCATTCGCCTATGTATTTGCTGTATTCTGGCTGTGTCTCTCAGGAGAGATTTACATCCGGTTCCTGTCAGCATGCACTTCTTAGCTTCATCTTCATCCATCTTATCTAGTTTTAGTGGAGATTATATATAAATATATATATGTATGTATGTATATGGCAGGCTCTGAATGGCCGTTCCTTCAGTCTCTGCTCTAAACTTTGCCTCCCTATCTCCTCTTTTTTTTCCATCTTTATTAACTTGAGTATTTCTTATTTACATTTTGATTGATACTTCCACACTTGAGATGCAATGGTTTAGTGATTTGAATCAATAGGATGGGATGATTAAACCAACTCTAAGGAGTTTGTACTTTTTCAGTCTTTATTTTCTTGTGGTTGATTTGGACTGTTTTTCAAAGGATCCCAATTTGCTCCAGCATTCCTTCTTCCCCCTTCTGGGAAGTGTGCATCTGCTTCTGACATCTGTCTTTGGTCTTCTTTTGTAAATTATGAAGTGATGCCAACTCTTTTTTATCAACAAATTACCCTTAGAACCATTTAGAGACTATAATGATTCTTTGATTTCCTTTGATTCTTTATGAATTTGCAAAATTACTCAATGCTTATATTAGCTTTGTTTGTCCTTTCTCTTGCCATATTTAATATTTATAGCTGGCAAGCCCAGATGGTATACTTTGTTATGTCCTGAAATGTGGCTATTTTTTCGTTCCTTAATTGCAGTAATGTCAGCCTGCAATATCTCTTGCCTTCCACTCTAAATAGATTTCTCATTTGTTATTATTTATTGAGCAGATATATTTTGACATTGAAAAATACATAATGGCACTTCTCTAATTATACTTTTAGTTGTCTACTTTGGACCATTGGTTTGCTTTTATATTATAATCTAACTTGATTATATTTTTAAAGTTTTACAGATATCTTCATATTCATAGCTCCTCACGAATAAAGCAAAGGGAGATTTTATAAGAAAAAAAACCTATAGTTCATGGAAGCATTAGAGGCATTAAAAAAGCCTGTCTTAACATTTATTAATATGTGTAAATATAGTTATTGCACGTTAGATATTTGAGAGAGAATATTTTGCATTTTATATCAATTCTTCATTATTATAAATATATTTCATGTATCTATTTTTCTTTCAAAGTTTACAAATTTTGAAGCTTTTATAACTACAATATATTAATAACACAGAATCATATAAATAAGATAGCAAGGATATACTTTTTTATTGCATTCTGGTCCAGAATCCATTTATGCTTAGCTAATAATGACAAATTCCCACTACTTTTTTTCCTTTGGACTTCTTTAATAAACATATAACCTTCACATGACAATGTCTTTAAATCATTATATTTGAGTTGATTAGATTGATAGTAGTTTGTTATTTTCAACTTAATATAAATTATGATTTCATGAATTAATCGTGATGATTTTTAAAGGTTTATATCAGCAACCACTCAGATAAGATGTTATGCTGTACATCTCATTTTAGATTTTTCTTTCTGATAATCTGGCATATTCTCTCAAAAATTCCTGGAGGAATGGACCTAGAAATAGAAGTTTCCTCTCACATAATAGATTTGCTCTGGGCAAATAAGTCACGACTTTGCCCTTGGATTCAACATCAAACAGGATTACATAGATTCCTCAACTATTACACCTGACAATGTCAGGCATCTTTTATAAAGACATCTGTAGCAACAACACAGACTGCTTTTTCCACAGCTCTGTGAAAGCATTATACACTTCAGACATATGACCTCTTGTTTTTCATGTCTATTCCACAATTTGATATTTTTCTAAATTCAACTTAGAACAAAAGATGAATAGCATTTAGTGAAATAAAATAAATTTTGATAGTGGACTGGGGGCAGGTGGGGATGGAAGAAAAAGAAACCATGTGGGGGTGGTGCAGGGAAAGTGCAGATACAGACAGCTGGAATTAAGGTGGGTGGGTGTTTAGGAGACAGTGTAGAAAACGAATGCACTGGAAACTTCCTGTCATCCTCAAAGGCAATTCCTGTGAGGACTTGTATTAATGGACTCAATAGAGTCTGAACATCATTTAAAGACAGTCAAGGCTTCCAGTGGTCAGACTAGGTTGCATTTGTTTAAGTTGTTGTTCAACAGGATGGCATGGAGATTCCCTAAACAACTCTGATAAGTGTTTGGACAGAAATGTGCTTTCTGAAAACTGACGTTGGGAGCCAATATTAGAGGGAAGAACACACAAAGAACTGGAGAGGTCAGGTTGGTGATTGTATGAAGCCTTCACTCCTATAGTCTAGTCACTTTGGTGTGGAAAGTTACTCTTCTGTCCACAGGAAGAGAAACCTGGACATCAAGCCAACATCAGAAACCTCCACCTACTGGCTAAAAGGGGAAAAAAATCATTACTGCTCTTCTGCTATAGTTTTCATCACAAAGTGAAATCGCTAGTTTAGGAATGGGTTTAGTTTAGCCATTGGCCAAATAGAGAGCACCTTGAAAACCTCCCAACACCTCAGACAGTTGATGAAATTACTGATTTCTTCACACAAAATGAGGCTAAGACTGCAGTGCTGAGGCAGCATTTAATACATCTCATTGAACGTACGGAAAACAGAGAAGTAGAGAAAGTCCACACTAACGATTTCCCTGCTGCTGATTGTTGTTCATGGTACTAGAAGGTACTGTGCATACTACAATACACAAGGTAATTGTCAACCCAGCTCCAAACACTGCTATTTGCAATGTTGACCTGAGTGCAACATATGTTGGTGCAATCCTTGCAGAAATTTTGTGTCAATAATTAACTGTTCTCTGGTTGGATTAAAGGCCACTCTATAAGTTGTAACCAATTCCTGACACTATTCAGGATGTCTTGAATCATAGACAGGATAGATTATGGGCCTAGGAGAAAGTCAAATACTGTTGTTGGTTTAGTGATAGGACCATAGCAATAAAATGACTTCGAGTTTTATACACATAAAATAATGTGTCACTCAACCACAATCAGATTATCTGCCCCTTGTAGTAGATGAGAAGTAACAAAGATGCAGTATTGAATAACATGCAGAGAGGAGAAATTTTGGGAAACTCAGCCCTAAATAGGAGTTCTTTATCAAACCCCTCTTTTCTGGAATAAGAGGCGGACAGATCAGGTATGGGAGGAGACAGGAATGATATACAGAGAGCCAGGAATTTGAAAAAAATGTATGTAGCAATGGGGGAACTAAGAAAAATTAAAAAAAATGGAAAATATAAATACTTTTGCCTTTTTTTATATACCAATGAAATAAATAAGTGACATTATATCATTCCAGGTGAAACTTAGTTTCCACTGAAAATTCCTACCTGACTTCTTTAGTATTATTCTCTCCAGTCTTCACATATTTTAAAGATTCTCCTTTTTTAACTGCACTGGATCAATACACTTATTCTGAAAGGTAGGAAAACAGAAGATTATACACATTAATTTAAAATAGACAGTCGCTTTTCACTTTCCAATAAGTCTTAATACTAGCAGTAGGAATTTTACATTTGTAAGTCATTTGTCAGGCTTCAGAAACCAGATTAACTCCATAGCACTTTCTATGAGTCAATAATATTTACTGTGTTGCCACTGAATTAACATTATTAAAATAAACTGTATTTGCCTGAGGAAAGAAAAAATGAGCTCAATCTCGATACTTTCTACCATCTCTAACATTGATTTTTTTTATTAGATAAGTGAAGTTAAATAGAATATGTGAAAATATGGAGAATTCCATCTTTTAGAGCAACATTAAATTTGAGGATTGATTAGGACTTCAATTTTAATACTGCATTTGATCCATTTAAGCAAAGGTTAAATCAACTGTATTAGAAATATTTTCATTCCTTCAACATTTATTTTGTGCATACTATCATTCAGAGATCTTGACAATGTATTTTAAAAAATACCAAATAGACTGCAAATTGTTTAAAGACATATTTCTAAAAAAAAAGGAGTAAATGTTATAATATAAATATATTTTATTTTGACATATAAAATAAGTCTTTATAATATTGAGATTATTAAATTAGTAGGTTTCATTTTAAGTTTATTTATATGTATATCACAGGAGTTTTTATATTGTAAAAAATATATTTGTTTTTCCATAAAATTATGCTTTCACACATATATTACTTAAACACTTTTAAATCAGAGCAAATTTCTACATAATATTGCACAAAATACTTTTAAAATCACGCATTATAATCTAGCAGAATGAATTCACAGCTTAACCCATGATTAAGCAAGAGAAAAAATCCTGAATGACTCACTTAAGGTGAGCATAATAAAATATGTTTCTCAGTTGCTAATATATTTCTTCACTATAGCAAATACTCCAGAAAACATGAGTGTTTACCTAGGGATACACTATAGATTTAGTAAACATGGTCTTCCTAGCTCTATGCTATTTTTTTTATTTTATTAATCTTTCTTTTTATTACATTCCATATTTTCATTGGATTTTTTAAATTTACATTTCAAATGTTATCCCCTTTCCCGGTTTCCCATCCATAAACCCCCTATCCCATGCCCTCTTTCCCTTCTTCTATGAGGGTGTACCCGCACCCAACCACCCAACCCTTCCTGCCTCCCTCCTCTGACATTCTCCTACACTGATGGGGTTGGGGCAGACTTGGCAGGACCAAGGGCTTCTCATTCCATTAGTGACCAACAAGGCCGTCCTCTGCTACATCTGCAACTGAAGCCATGAGTCTGTCCTTGTCTACTCTTTGGATGATGGTTTAGTCCCTGGGAGTTCTGGTTGGTGGTTATTGTTGTTCTTATGGGGTTGCAAGCCCCTTCAGCTCCTTCAATCCTTTCTCTAACTCCTCCAGTGGGGACCCCATTCTCAGATCAATGGTTGGCTACAGACATTTGCCTCAGTATTTGTCATGCTCTGGCAGAGCCTCTCAGGAGACAGCTATATCAGGCTCCTGTCAGAATGAATTTCTTGGCATCAGCAATATTGTCTGTGTTTGGTGGAAGTATATGGGATGGATCCCCAGGTAGAGCAGGCTCCGAATGGCCATTCCTTCAGTCTCTGCTCCAAACTTTGTCTCCTTATCTCCTCCTAAGAATATTTTTTGTCCTCCTTTCTAAGAAGGACTTAAACATCCACACTTTGGTCTTCTTTCTTGAGCTTCATGTGGTCTGTGGATTGTATCTTGGGTAATTCGAGATTTTGGGCTAATATCCACTTATTAATGAATCATACCATTTGTGTGTGTGTGCGTGTGTGTGTGTGCGTGCGTGCGTGTGTGTGTGTGTGCGTGTGTGTGCGTGTGCGTGTGTGTGTGTGTGTGTGTGTTTGTGTGTGTGTGTGTGTGTGTGTGTGAGATTGGGTTACCTTGCTCAGGATCATATTTTCTAATTCCCTTTCTTTGCCTATGAATTTCATAAAGTCATTGTTTATAATAGATGAGTAGTACTCTACTGTGTAAATATACCATATTTTCTGTATTCATTCCTCTGTTAAAAGACATCTGGGTTTACACTCCATATTTTATTCTTCTCCAGGTCCACCCTCTGACTGTTTCCTCTCCCTCCTCTCCACCCTCTGTCTCCACAAGTTTGTCCCACCCATCCCACCCCACCAGAACTCTAAACTCCCTGAGGCCTCCAACCTCTTGTGGGTTTGGTGCACCTTCTCTGAATCTTTTGTTTAACTATGTTTTAATTGTTGTCAATCTACTCTATTCATGAAATAAAGAGTAAAGTTATCCAATATTCCATAAACATGATTAGAATAAAGAAGAAAAATAGTATATCTACAAATGCATGCATATACACCTATTGTAATATCTGATGATCATCAATCATAAATTAAAAAATAATGTATATGCATGTATATATGATTGTTTAATTGCTATTAATTTATTATGTCCATGAACTTGGAATTGAGAAACAAATATGATAGTCATCTCATTATTTCCAATGTTCATTAAGTTTGGTAAATTTTGAACCTACTTATACTTTTTGAACAGGACAATGACCAAGTGTCTATAATGAATATTGAAAGTCGTTGCATTTATATTAAAGAAATATGTAACATGTAAATGACAACACTATCCTGATGGCAATTTGAAAATTCAGAAATGTTTCTCTTTCATGTTAGATTCACATTGGTATCTCTGTCATCTCTGTTTTGTAATTATATATCCTTAATTTTCTGACACAATCATAGTTTCACAAAATATGCCCTGCTGCATAAAATCCCAATTGTCCTCTTTGCTATGAAATAGTTGCAATTTTTATTTAATTTTAGGGAAAAAATCATTCCCACTGATTATTTTAAGTTTCTATTTGTTCAAATACAGTTCTACAAAATGGCATTTCCAAACTTTTTGGGAAAATCTAGCTTAGTTATTGAAATGTACCTTCTACTCCTATAGAAACCTTTTCAGGGGGTTCAGGCAATACACTATAGCTATTTGTATAAAACTGTACATAAAACACAGGAATGCTAGAAAAGTGACATTATAAAAGGAAAGAAGAAATTCTAAACATATAGACAACAAAATTTTGCAGTATATACTTAAGAACTATTAATCATAAGATTTGCATTAAAAACTAAAATCAATTGTTTTTAAATGTCAACTTTAAATGAAGACGTATTGTAGAAAATATTTAACATGCAACTATGTTGAATTTATTATAATATTCAGAATAAATTTACAAAAAATTGAACTATATTATATATTTTACATGATACTTTTAAAGCTGCACATTCTTAATTAAATAAATATTTACAACATGAAAATGTAACCAAGTTGTATCTGTCCTGTTTATAATGGGCATTTAAAAATAATGTGTTCACTTTCATAACCATTTCATAATTCTAGAAAGATAAGGTTAAGATATAAGAAAAAATGTTATTATCATTTAGCAAGTTAATTTACTATGAATTGTTTTAAAATACAAAGTGGTACCTCTTTCCTACATTAAACACTTATTCTTTACATAAAACTAAACTGTGTATCTGCCCAATAATAATCAAATATATGCTTCCTGTCTCTTTGCTTCCATTTTCTAGAGAAATGTGTAACATTACAGCAAGGAAACCCATGCATGGAGCCGAATTTCATTGACCTTGACTTAAGTTGTGGGGGGGGGGTGGGAAATAATCACCTACATGTTTCTGAGCAGAGTTAATACAATGAACAGAAGCAATACCATCCGGGAGGAATTAGAATGCAGATTATATTAATCACTCTCTACATCCTCTCAACTTTGTGACACAGAATTCAAGGACAGAAATTAAGGCCAGGGATTAATGTGGAAATAATGTGCTGAAAGTGCTAAAGTGAATTTACAGAAAATGATTATATTGTAAGTCCAACTACAATTTAACTACAATTTGGCTACAACTCTTCAAGGTAAGAAAGTGAAGATAAAAAAGGCAGGGGAATAAAAGAGGGGAGTGAGAGGAAACCTGAAAACAATGCTCTACAAATACTAAGTGCTAACACCAAGTACACTTCTGAGCTGATTGGGTTTCAGACAAAACTAATTTGTCCCAAATATATTTGCTTGACAAAATGATGAAAATAAGTATCTTTCCCTCTTGTCCTACCAGTATAAGTTACATGACATAATTATGTCAGTCAATAACCTGGCAACTTAACCACTGATATTATGCATGGAAGGCTTGTTTTATCACAGTCTTTATGATACTTCCTTATATATAATTGCAAGAACTTTTTGTTAATAGTATCTAATAAAACTCTTAATTTTTATAAAGTTGTGTTTGAAAATATTTAAAATTATCTTATTTAAATTATGTGTAGTATTTTCTTTCTGGGTCATAGTGATTGGTAGGTCTTAACTTGGATAAAAAGAGAACACCATCATTCCATAGGGACCGCAAAGACACTAGTAATAAATTATATGTTTACATATTAAAATTATCCCAGTTCATTTGATTTTGCCATTAAATAAAGCTGAAGAAGTCTAAGACTTTTAATGTAATACTATACAAATATTCATGTGGTGTTCATCACCATCAACATAAGTCCTTTATTCCTCTATTTCAAAAACTATAACAAATTCCTTTTTACTGTGCATAAAAACTTTATCCTAAAAATATAATTGAAATTTCAAGACAATCCATTCCTATCCTTAATCCTAATATTTCTTTTAAGACTCTTTATCCCTTGAACTTTTTCTCCTCTCACCCTCCTCTTACTCTTTCCCTCTTTCTCCTCAACCATTTATCTCTGTATTTGATTCTCCTCCTCACTTATCTTTCATTTACAGTCTTTTACCAAGTGATTGTCATTCTGTACTCCATTTTTAGTCTTAAGTAACTTTGATTACTCAAGTTTCTGTAACATGAATTTTGGAAGATAATTATTAAATTTCTGTATGTATAAATGTTTCCTTAATATGCTAAAATTTATAACATTGATAGAAAAATAAGTTTGAAAAGATTATATAAAGCATTAACTATATGTATTTCTATTTGTTTCAAGGTAGTAGTGTTGCGTAATTTAGTCACGGATGCCTAAGTTTCTGTTTGTACCTGCTGAGATAGCCAGTACTTACTGACACACAAAGGAAAGTTAAAGAAACCAAAACGTTGCACACAATTCTAAATAACTGAGGTATATTTACACTTGAGAAAAGCGGGGAAAACCAGGCATGTTGTATGAACTTTGCTTAAGGAGAGCAGCACATTTATATTTATCACAGATCAGTAACTAAAGTTAAGAAAGTTTTTCTCTGAAGTCTACTGCATTGAAACAATTTATTTCCTTGCTGTTACAACAAGTGTATAGCATTAGAGTTACTTATAGAAACATGAACATACTATAGGTAGCTTTATTGCTGAAGTTAAAAATCAATATATCATTTTGAAAAAGATACTGTTTACTTGCTATGTGTCTTTTTAGAGGGATGTGATCAAGTAATGGTTCATGACTACAAACCAGTGTCCTGAGCCCCATCCATTGGCAAGAAAATAAGACAAAGGTTTGGCTGTGTAAAGAACAGAGACTACAAAACATTGTAAGATTTTTTTTCATCTTTATTAACTTGGGTATTTCTTATTTACATTTTGATTGTTATTCCCTTTCCCAGTTTCTGGGGCAACATCCCCCTAACCCCTCCCTGTCCCCTTCTCTGTGGGTGTTCCCCTCCCCATCCTCCCCCCATTACCACCCTCCCCCCAACAATCACATTCACTGGGGGTTCAGTCTTGGCAGGACCAATGGCTTCCCCTTCCACTGGTGCCCTTACTAGGCTATTCATTGCTAGCTATGCAGTTGGAGCCCAGGGTCTGTCCATGTATAGTCTTTGGGTAATGGCTTAGTCCCTAGAAGCTCTGGTTTGTTGGCATTGTTGTTCATATGTGGTCTCAAGCCCCTTCAAGCTCTTTCAGTCCTTTGTCTGATTCCTTTAACGGGGGTCCTGTTCATGTGTGATAACATATAGATTCAGAGATGCACAATATTTTACAATGTATGATTAAAATTATTCTATGTATATGGGTGTTTTTCCTTCACACATGTCTGCAAACCATATGTGAACAGTGCCCGTCACTGCATGTTGGATATTTGGAATTAAAGTGACCTTTATTTATGTGTCACCTGGTAGTGGCTGCTTGTAGTCACACTTGGATCCTCTGCAAGAGTATTCAGTACTCTCAACTTCTGCCCCAACTTTTCAGCCTTAGTAAAAATGCTATTAGACAAAATATTAATGTGATTAATTACTCTTATGAAACTAGAAACGTTTACAACTAAATTACCTATATTCTAATATGCATTGTGTTTTAATTACTTATACCTTTGTTTATGATGTGACAGTGTCATCTATATTCAGTAACCCAATTTTAACTACTGTAATTTAGACATAAATGATAATTTATTTTTTGATGTTCTAATCTGTTGTTATGCTCAGCTTTAAATGGTTTTTTCCCATTGTCCCAACAGTCAGCTCATGATTTATCATCATATTTGCACATCTAAAAATTGTCTCCATTATTTAGTATGAAATGAATAATTCTTATAATTCAAAAATCTAATCATGAAAATGTAACATACATGCATATATGTATATATAAACATTCAGATTTATATAAACTTAGAGAATAATATTTTATCATATGATAACGAAGGGAAGTAAGACATTATTATTTTTAATTTATAAAACAAATAACTAAAAATAGAATCAATATGAAATGATCCCCAGTATCCATAAATACGGAGAACAATAAATCTTTTTGCCACTTTTGCTGTATTTCCAGGTCCATATTATCTAGGGATTAAACTGAAAAGTTGAAATAGCTTTGAAAATTTCTGTTCTCATACTATCTGATTTTAACCTTGGGGCTCTTATCTGTTCTCTTTACATAAACGATACGAATGCTTTGCCACATTTGAATTATATATTTTTGTGCATTGTTTTCCTTGATATATCCTACTATAAAAGGACATTAAAAATGTGACCTTAAAATGATTAAAAGACACTTCTAATGTTAACATTATTAACAGTCTATTAATAAAAGTGAGCATAATAGTTCCTTAAATAACTTTATTAATTAATTTCTAACAATATAATGTGATGTTTATGAAGTTTGTGAAGTAAATGCTTTCAAAGATGTATAAAACAAAAGAAGGGATTTACTTTAGGGGTTTTCTCTCATAAATTGCCAAGGATAAAAATTGAAGACAAGATACATTGTGGAATGATGAGGAGAAATTAAATGAAGATTATTTGTACAATGAATTTTTTGTACAATGTCAATTTCTAACTCCTTTTCTTAAAAAAAAATTCCACACACATTTCATTTACATTGCCTGATTCTGTTCCCAAATGGCACACATTCTTTAGTTTGTTATCCTCAATGTATTAATATACCAATGCATGTTTTATTATTTCTTTTAAAATTATCTCAGCCTTCGAAGGACAATTCTCATATAGTTCTTTTTTGATTGATTTCTTAATTCATATCTGTTTAGCATGCTCTTGAAGTCTCAGCATTCCATGAGAGCAATTTTAAATTCAAATCTATATGTTCAATGATGGACTTTGGAGTGAATGAAGATGACATACCTATTCACTATGACATGACATATACCGCATATGCAACCTTGAAATCTGAGTTTCCTACTGTAGATTCCCCAAAACATCTTATGTTGTTATATATTTCATATCAGAAATAAATACTATTAGGCATTAAATACTATTAGGCAATAAATACTATTTTTAGACCTACTACAAACAAGCTCATCAAACATTTGAATCATGAAAATTTTCAAAAATGTTCATGCACCAAAACAAACAAACAAAACTATTCTGAGCCCCAATCCATCGGATCTGTAATGGGATCCGATGCACTCTTCTAGTATGTGTCTGAAGACAGGTACAGTGTACTCATATGAATAAAAATAAATACATCTTTAAAAGCATTTCCAAAGACCCTTAGATATGAATTCTCCCTAAAGTTATGAATTACTTCGTGCTTATATTTGTGTGTTGAAAAACCCAGAGAATTAATAGAAAGTACAAATTTTTTCTATTCACTGAGTCTAATAAGTTTTGAAATATATTTTTAAATTAAATGTTATTATTAAACTCTGAAAATTTATAAAATGCACAGCAAAATTTACTAGACGAAAAGTCTAAACTCAATGAACTTCTATATGATTAGAGTATATGAAGTCTGATTTGGTTTCCAAAGGTTATCAAGGAGAGATTGGACCGTAAGCTCATTGTTTATATAATACATTAAAATGAACATGTGATCAAATGTTGAACAATATAAAAATACAGAAATTGAAGACAAAGCATGGTAAAGAAATAAACTAGTCTCAGAAAAAATGAATCTTTAATGGAATTTCTGCATTTAAGTTTCTCTAGATTTAAGTTTAACAAAGGAATTGATTCAAATTATTTATATCTTCAAATTTATTTTATTCTTTAACATAATGCAAAGATTAATATTATATTGCAGAACATGTCTCTTAAAAATATCTTCAGAAAATTAAATATTTATTATTAACATAAGGATTCATTCTGAGAGACTTATTCTTGCTGGCACCTAAGCATCAAGATAATGTCACGATAGTGATGTACTATCCTGATGAATAATCTCAGACATACCATTGTGATGATAGATTTCGACTCCCATATACATCATCACAGACATCATGATGTTGTATTAGCCTCATATATCACCAAAATGCTAGATCTTCAACATAGAGTTTTCAGGAAAATAATGATTAGAACTTGTCAGTTCTTTTGAAGAAATGCTTTTTAACAGTCCTAAAAGTTTGTAAATATGACATCTAAATTTTGTACATTTCTATCCACAAACTGTCAAATCAGAAACAATGTGTAGTATATTTGAGAGACAAGCTGAATTTGGCATTGAGGCATTCAGTCAACTTTATGACAGCCCCCTAAATTGATTAATCTCATTTTAAGTCATTCTAAATATAAATATTTCCAGTTATCTCAATCAATGCCATGGTTGTTTTTCTCTGTCTATTAATATCTTGAAAAGGAATCTAACACAAACTAGTTTGTTTTAAGGAAATTTCTTAATACGGTGCCTTAAGCAGATCAACACATTGTTTCAATAATGTATGGATGTCTGTGTCTGCTATCATTTTGAAAATGGTTCTCACTATTTGCTTATAATATTTAATTACATGATCAAATAGTAATATGAGATATAGATTTTAGTATCCAGAAGAAAGAGTGGATTTAAACAGCATTTTTAAGAAACTAGTACAGAATTTTACACTATAAGCCCATATGACAATGTTAAAATCTATAGGATATAAATATTTTCTCAAATATTTTATATTCTTTGTAACCAAGAATATTTTTCACATTGTTTAAATAAGTATTAAATAAAAGTGTCAGTAGCATTTTATATATAAAATGGTCACCAAACTTCAAGAAAATATTGGTTAATATATATCTTGTGAGTAAAATTATCACCTAATTGGAGTCATTATATAACATGTAGTTCCAATAAAGCATCACTCAACCCTATAGTTTAATATGTAATTGAAATAATCACACTATTTGTGTATTTATGTCAGAATTTGCACCTTACTGATATAGTTACAACTGTATAATAATGTCATACTTAATACGCAATTTATGAAATATTTAATCTTTGATTTTCTATTATGTAATTTCATTGATCATTGGCGTTTGGTTCTGATTGCTGCAATAATTTACTCATAGTCTGATATTAGGCAAATCATCCTCTGACTATCATCCTCTATTTTCATTGATGTAATGTTTTTATATTTAATTTTTCTTTGTTTATCCAGAATTCTTGCCTGTTTTTAGAGGATTATGTTTTAAATGTGTTTTCTGATTTTAACCTTTAAAAAATAAAGCTTATTGGGCATCAATGGGAGTAGAAACTCTTGGCCTTTGAAGGCTCAATACCCCAGTATAGAGAAATGCCAGGGTGGTGAGGTGGGAGGGAATGGGTGAGTGGGGGAGCACCCGCATACAAGCAGTGGGAGAGGGAAGGGATGGGGGTTTCCTGAGGGGAAACCAGGAAAGGGGATAAATTTTAAAATGTAAAAAAGACCGGAAAATAGGGACAAAAGAGTAGCAGGTCCCCTGCGGTCCAGACACTGCCCAGATATGAAGGGACCCGATCAAAAACTCCCTGCACCCAAATCCTGTGGGAGGGAGAGCTAAACCTTCAGAGGGGCAGACACGCCTGGGAAGCCAGAAAAGACTACACTCTGCCCACATTTCTGACTCCAGAGAAAAACACCTAACACCAGCTGAAACTCTGGTGCACTGGGGCCCTGGGAAAAGGCAGGGCAGGCCCTCCTGATTGCTGACCTCAGGGAGAGCTCAAAAGGAGACCCCACAAGCAGCTTCAGCCACAGAACCACAGGTAAGACCAACTTTTCTGCTCCAAGCGACCTGTCTGGTGGACTCAGGACACAGGCCCAAGGAAAAAAATGAAGACCAGTAGACAGGAAAGACTACATGCCCAAAAGCAGAACACTCTGTTCTCATAACTGGCTGAAAGAAAACAGGAAAACAGGTCTAAATCACTCCTGACACATAGGCCTATAGGACAGTCTAGCCACTGTCAGAAATAGCAGAACAAGGTAACAGCAGAGAAAACCTGATGGCAAGAGTCAAGCGCAGGAACCCAAGCAACAGAAACCAACACTACATGGCATCATCGGAGCCCAATTCTCCCACCAAAGCAAAGACTGAATATCCAAACACACCAGAAAAGCAAGATCTAAATTTAAAATCACATTTGATCATGATGATGGAGGACTTCAAGAAATACATGAAGAACTCCCTTAGAGAAAAGGAGGAAAATGTAAATAAACAAGTAGAAGCCTATAGAGAAGAATCACAAAAATCCCTGAAAGAATTCCAGGAAAACACAATCAAACAGGTGAAGGAATTAAAAATGGAAATAGAAGCAATAAAAAAAGGACAAAGGGAAATAACTCCCTGGATATAGAAAACGAAATAAAGAGACAAGGAGCTGTAGATGCAAGCATCACCAACAGAATACAAGAGATAGAAGAGAGAATCTCAAGAGCAGAAGATTCCATAGAAATCATCAACACAACTGTCAAAGATAATGTAAAAGGGGAAAAGCTACTGGTCCAAAACATACAGGAAATCCAAAACAAAATGAGAAGATCAAACCTAAGGATAATAGGTATAGAAGAGGGTGAAGACTCCCAGCTCAAAGGACCAGTAAATATCTTCAACAAAATCTTAGAAGAAAACTTCCCTAACCTAAAGAAAGAGATGCCCATAAACATAGAAGAAACCTACAGAACTCCAAATATACTATACCAGAAAAGAAACTCCTCCCGTCACATAATAGTCAAAACACCAAATGCACAAAACAAAGAAAGAATATTAAAAGCAGTAAGGGAAAAAGGTCAAGTAACATATAAAGGCAGACCTATCAGAACTACACCAGACTTTTCCCCAGAAACTATGAAAGCCAGAAGATGCTGGACAGATGTCATACATACCCTAAGAGAACACAAATGCCAGCCCAGGTTACTGTATCCTGCAAAACTCTCAATTAACATAGATGGAGAAACCAAGATATTCCATGACAAAACCAAATTTACACAATATCTTTCTGCAAATCCAGCACTACAAAGGATAATAAATGGTAAAGCCCAACATAAGGAGGCAAGCTATACCCATTGTTGTTAGGACAAAATGGCAACCAACTTATTGGAAAAAGATCTTTACCAATCCTACAACAGATAGTGGGCTTATATCCATGTATAAAAAGAACGCGCGAAGTTAGACTGCAGAGAGACAAATATCCCTATTAAAAAATGGGGTTCAAAGCTAAACAAACAATTCACAGCTGAGGAATGCCAAATGGATGAGAAACACATAAAGACACGTTCAACATCTTTAGTCATAAGGGAAATGCAAACCAAAACAACCCTGAGATTCTACCTCACTCCAGTCAGAATGGCAAAGATCAAAAACTCCGGCAACAGCAGATGCTGGCAAGGATGTGGAGAAAGAGGAACACTCCTCCATTGTTGATGGGATTGCAGACTGGTACAACCATTCTGGAAATCAGTCCGGAGGTTCCTCAGAAAATTGGACATTGCACTTCCTGAGGACTCAGCTATACCTCTCTTGGGCATATACCCAAAAGATGCCCAAACATATAACAAAGACATGTGCTCCACTATGTTCTAGGAGCCTTATTTATAATAGCCAGAAGCTGGAAAGAACCCAGATGCCCTTCAACAGAGGAATGGATACAGAAAATGTGGTACATCTACACAATGGAATATTACTCAGCTATCAAAAACAATGACTTTATGAAATTCATAGGCCAATGGATGGAACTAGAAAATATCATCCTGAGTGAGGTAACACAATCACAGAAAAACACAAATGGTATGCACTCACTGATAAGTGGATATTAGCCCAAATGTTCGAATTATCCTAGATGCACAGAACACATGAAAATCAAAAGGATGACCAAAATGTGAATGCTTAATTCCTTCTTTAAAAGGGGAACAAGAATACCCTTGGTAGCAAATGGTAAGGCAAAGTTTAGAATAGAGGCTGAAGGAATGCCCATTCAGAGCCTTCCCCACATGTGGCCCATACATATACAGCCACCAAATTAGATAAGATGGATGAAGCATAGAAGTGCAGGCTGACAGGAACTGGGTGTAAATCTCTCCTGAGAGACATAGCCAGAATGAGGCAAATACATAGGCGAATGCCAGCAGCAAACCACTGATCTGCGAAAGGGACTCCCGTTGAAGAATTCAGAGAAAGGATTGAAAGAGCTTGAAGGGGCTTGAGACCCCATAAGAACAACAATGCCCACCAACCAGAGTTTCCAGAGACTAAACCACTACCCATGGACTGACCCTGGGCTCCAACTTCATAGGTAGCAATGAATAACCTAGTAAGATCACCAGTGCAAGGGTCCTGTCAACGCTAGACCCCCATTTACTGGGATTCTTGTGGAATTATGGTAATGGGGGGAGGATGTGGAGAGGAACACCCTTATAGAAGAGGAGGGAGAGGGGTTAGGGGCTTGTTGGTCTGGAAACTGGGAAATGGAATAACAATTGAAATGTAAATAAGAAATACCCAATTGAATAAAGATGGAAAAAATTTCAGGATTTAGTATGGATCTTGTTTCATGATCTCATGGTAAAGTTGGTAAATCAAGGTGTGAAGTACTAATCAAAATTTGAGATGGCTAACGTCTCTCCTTTGCTCCACAGATTTTCATTCCTACCCTGTCTTGACATATCGCCCTTACTAATAATTCACTTCCTGTGGAACACAGGCAAGTTTGGGAGCAGGTGAGAATACCTGCAGACAAACATACCCAGTTGGATCTGAGGCAGTACCTGACCAATAACCCTCATGGAATTGTAATTCCACAGGTGGTATTTTAGCCAGATATAGATTAATGACTTGTCTCCTGGCCGCTCTTTACAGGTCAGTCTTAAAATCAGTGAAGCTTGAAAAACTACGAAGTCATTCAGGAAAAAGACAGGAAAATCCATCTGAATTGTTAGATTATAGCAAAGGCTTTATTAGAATACAATAATCTGGACTTTGAAAATATAGAATGTAAACATCTTCTATTTCTTTTTCCAGAGCTACTCCAACCTAAAAGACAAACTTACAAAGCAGAGAGGGGGCCCCTAACTCCACAGGCCGAAGTCTTGGTGCTGGCCTTTGAAGTACACCATGGAAGGGATGAGAAGTCTCCCAGAGTAAAATACCATATGCTAGCAAAGGCTGTTGGAACAGCCTCAACTACTACTCAAAACTTCTGGTCTTCTAAAGCTAAGGGACAGCCTGGCTCCTGCTACAGATATGGTCAACAAGGTCATTGGATGAGGGCTTGCTGTAACTTCCCCAAGCCAAGGGGGTATGTTCTAGGTGCCATCAAGAGGGACACTGGGCTGCCAATTGTCCTCATGTTGGGTAGGACAGGGAGACATCACATCCAAATAACCCTCCAGTGGATCTCCTAAGCTTGGCTATGGATGACTGAAGGGGACCAAATTCCCTAGACCTCACCATTGCCATCACCAGCAGAGCACTGGGTAACCATCATGGTATGTTGGCAGCCCATCTCCTTCCCCTTGGACACTGGGGCCACATACTTGGTCTGAATGGAGTTTTGGGGACCCAATTCTCTCTCCCATTTCCCCATTGACAGGGTAGGTAGTAACCTTGCCTTCCTCACCGAACCCTACTGCTTAGCTGCAATTTTAGAGGTGTACTCTATCCTATTTCTTCTTGGCAGTGCCAACATGCCTACTCCTCTTATTGGGAAGAGATCTTCTAACTAAGTTGGGAGCCTCAATTTTGTTCCACCCATTTGCCCAAACACAAGCTTGCATGTAGCCCTTCTGATTCTAGACAGCCAATCTACTAACACAGGCATGTTGCTTCCTTTACCAGCTTCTCAGGTAGACTCCTCATGTCTGGGAGGTTCAGAACCCCTCTGTTGCTAAACAGTCTTTCCAAATAGGATCTGGAAACTGCTTTCTCTATCTGTCTTTTTGTCTTGGCAAACTGTTTTATGGCATCTAGGACACATTCTTTAGGACTAATTCTTCCTTCTGCTCCACAAAAAGCGTATCTTAAAAATGTTCATGTTGTTAACTCATGTTGTTATCTCTTTTATAAACTTATAAGCTACAGGAAACCCACTCATGGACCAAATAGATTCCACTCAGATAAGTACATCTGCCTGATAAGTACACTTACTACCTATTCCAAAAGATGCAATTCCTCTGAGTTTCAAATGTACATTTAAGAAAAACCATTTTCTTTTCTCTCAAAAAGGCTTAATCTTGTTCTCTACCTAGAATAAATAAGTGTGTGTGTGTGTGTGTGTGTGTGTGTGTGTGTGTGTGTGTGTGTGTCTGTGTGTACTTTCAAGCATATTTTCAAGTCCAAATGCTTATTACACCCGGGACTGCTCCAGAGAAGCAACCTCCAGATGTTCTGGTCTCCTCTCACAGACACAGACACTTCTACTGAACCTTTTCCTTCTGACCTATCCTTAGATGTATCTACAGACCTTGGACAACAAGGATACAGCCAACTCTTAAAATTGGACAAACATTCCCATATACACCTGTCTAGGTTCTATAGAGACATGTCACCCCAAAGCAAGCAGAAAGTAGTCAGTGATCAAGATGACCTTACTCCTGCTCCACCCTTGCCTCTAATTTTTCTTTTTTAATTAAACCAAAACAGGGGAATGTTGGTATTCTGTCTAATCTCCACCCCCACAGTTACCTGGCAATAACCAGGTATGCTCTGCCTCACGGTTGCCTGGCAACAGCCTGTTCTGCCTGACTGTAAAAGGTGCTGCTTCTCCCCTCTCTTCCTCTTCCTCTTCCTCTCCTCTCTCTCTCTGTCTCTGTCTCTCTCTGTCTCTGTCTCTCTCTGTCTCTGTCTCTCTCTGTCTCTCTCTGTCTCTCTCTGTCTCTCTCTGTCTCTCTCTTTCTCTCTCTGTCTCTCTCTCTCTCTCTCTCTCTCTCTCTCTCTCTCTCTCTCTCCTCTCTCTTCTCTTGTCTGCTTTCCTGCCCTCTTTGTCCCTGTCCCTTCTCTCGCCAACCACACCCCCCTTTCCTCCATGTGCTCATGACCGGCCTCCTTTATTACTCCCTTCTTCTACTCTTCTTCTGTCGTTAAACCTTTCCACGTGGAACCATGTTGTCTTGGTGTGCTTTGTCTGAAAGCAGGCCAAGATTTAAACTTCAACAGGCTGAGAAGCATTTAGAGAAATGTTCACAGTCCTTAGTGATCAGGGAAACACAAATCAAAACGACCCTGAGATTCCACCTTACATCAATCACAATAGTGAAGATCAAAAACTTAAGTGACAGCAAATGCTGGTGAGGATGTGGAGAAAGAGTAACACTCCTTCATTGCTGGTGTGTTTGCAAACTGGTGCAGCCACTCTGGTGCACCACTCTGGTGCAGCCACTGGTGCAGCTACAATCTGGAGGTTCCTCAGAAAATTGCAAATAGATCTACCTGAACACACAGCTCTACCACTCTGGGACATGTACCCAAAAGATGCTCCACTGTGCAACAGGGCATGTGTTCCATTATGATCATAGAACCCTTATTTGTGATAGCCAGAAGCTGGAAATAACCCAGATGTCCCACAAGAGATGAATGGATACAGAAATTGTGGTTCATTCACACAATGAATGCTATTCAAATATTAAGAAAGAGGACACCATGAGTTTCGCAGGCAAATGCATGGAACTAGAAAAATATCCTGAGTGTGGCCTAGATCAGTTTTAGAGCCACATATTAAAGTCACACTGTAATTTCCATGTGAGTTTTGGATATTACAATCACCTACTCATCTTTACACAAGTGTAGTGCATTTCTCTGAAGGATGTTTGCAGCTTCAAAGACCAGCATTCTAATGGTTCTTTATTCACTTTGGGAAAGGCAGGAGTGAGTTTTGTTGTTGCTTGACAGGTACTAGTTCAATAAATACTTAATGAACTAAGTTACAACCATAATCTGATTAATTTACCTAATTCCATTAGTTTCAGTAAGAAGAAAATAAATAAGATCTGTATTTCAGCTAGGAAGTCAGGAAGAGTCTTAACATTCAAAAAGGAGGAATTTGTCATGGTGGCTGTTACCGTTCTTTTTCCAAATTCACAGTTCATTGCAGGTTAGATGTTCTCAAGCTCCACAGTTGGCTGCCTTTCCCAGAACTGTACTAGAAAAGTAATTGAAATAATGGGGACTTTGTCTTTTCTCATCGTGTCCTGTTTTCTTATATTTGGTTGTTTCCTTCTTGAAGTCTGCTCTCTTCTGAAGGGAAATGGAAAGGGTGGATCTGGAGAATTTGGCTGAGAAGAAACTGAGAAGAGAGTGGGAAAATCTACTCAGGATGTAGTGTATGAAATAAATCCATTTTCAATTTTTAAAAAGACAGTATATTGTATATGATAAAAATCAGTTGTAATGGAAACTGAATTTCACAACCGTAATATTATTGATAGACAGCACTATAATTCTCTCCCAATAAGTAAAAAATGTATTTGATTATCAAAAAAATCAGAATAAAAATTGTATGAAATAGAAACACTATAACATCATTAAAGTATGTACTTTCAGAAGTATTTTGTCATTAGTAATAGTTTTAAAAGTGATTTTAAATGCACTTACAAATTTAACAAATAAGTCACTTAAACATAGAATTATAAGACAACTTACTTCTTGAAATATATGTATTTTTAATTTCCACAAGTTTCAATTACATAAATAAATTTCATCAGGTAAAAATGTTTATCTTTAAGCTGTAAAATTTAGATGTATGAAATGAATCTTTCATGTAAAAGAGTCTACATATATGGGCATGGTGACTCATGTCTTTAATCCAGCAAAGACAGGAAGAATTCTGAGTTTAAAGATATTCTAATCTACAAAACAAGTTCCAAGATCCATGGCTATTACATAGTAAATCCCTGTTTTGAAACAAAACAAAACTAACAAACAGAAAACAAAGAAAAAACAATAACAAAACCTTATTCTACCACCTTAAAAATAAGTGAAATAAATGATTCAAGAAAAAATATATAAAATATTGTAGAAACTTTATGACACTATAAATGTAATTTTTTACATTTACAATTTGCTTCTTGTTCTTTTCCTTGTCAAAGAAATTTGCTCTTAAATGTTATATGATAAATAATATAGTATTTCATTACTTTGCTAAATTTACATGCATATGTATGTAGACTCATAATGCTTTATATGTTAAGTGATTCATATAAGCAAGCCTGTATTTCTTAATACTTTTGTCAAAAAGGGATTGTACTTAGAGATCCTACTTTAAAATGATGCTCATTAATTTAAATGCCTAGAAATCACTTGTTAAAATCTGACTAAACTAAACTAAACTAAACTAAGCTAAATACATGATAAATTATAATCAATTTCTATGTTTTATTGGAACATAGACTACTTTTTCTCAATTGACTTCACATGTTGATTTACTGCAAATTTAAAAGCAGAGTATGACTATCAGATGCCAAATGTTCACATAATCAGATTCTACATTCATGGGCCTTGTCTCTAACCTCTCACAGTTTGTGTCCAGTTGTTCAACTTGGGCTCCAGTAGATATCCACCTTTTTCCCATTCTAATCTGTGTAAGCATATGCTTTGAAACATGTACCTTTAGTCACATTCTAAAAAGTTATGACTTTAAAATATACTCTGTGACTAATAAAATAATAAAAAGTACACGAGTGACCTGACACGGTGAACTGGAGCAGATTGTTGAAACATTCATTTCACAGTGTTCAGCAATCCTCTTTCAAAATTTGTAATCCAGACTTCTGTTGGATTTTAGGAGCACTTTAAGAGTTTTGCCTTGGTACTTTCATTATGAGTAAGTATTTTCTTTAGACTTAAGTTTATTATAACATGAAATAGTGTATTTCCAATGGAACTATTTTTAATTATAGATTCTAAACTTTCATTCTTTAAATATTTTGTAAGCAAATTTATTTTAAGCTACCCTCACCAAAATAATAATTTAATATTTAGTTGTATTAGAATATTTGTTAAATATAAATAAGATTATTTTATATAAAATAATGAAATTTTTGTTAAATTTTATTGTTTGGAGATAGTTTACTGTATTTAAATTGTTAGCAGCCCTTAATGGAAGCTGTTTTAGTTAATATGTGTAGTGTCAAACAGCAAAAATTTGTTATTGCTTGTTTTCTGTGATAGATTAAAGCATAACAAAATTTCAAAATCAATTAACGCATGTGTATGCATGTGTGTATGCATGTGTATCCTCGCACGCACACACACACACATTAACCCAAGACCAAAGGGATTATCATGAGTTTTCACCTATAAAAATGATTTAGAGATTTTGGCTGCTTAGGTCACCTTGAGACTAAACAACCCATTCTCTACAATGTGCCACCTCAATTAAGATAAAAGCAGAGAAGTCATAATGGGGTAGAATACAAGAGAGATGCTCATAATTACAGAACTACAATTACCAATGTCATTTGAAAATTCTTTTTCATTTTCTTAAACACAATTCTGAGTTTTTACCTATATTACTATGAAATAATTGAATAGATGGCAAGTATTTATGTATGTTTGTACCAAGTACAGATATAAAATGATATGTGAGTATGAAATGCTAAATAATATGAGACACTATCCTTTCAATATTCTTCTTGAGTATTTATCTGTTTCACAGATTCAATTCAGTTTGATTTTGAAAAGTAATTATACTCTAGGAGCCCACAAGCATCATTATATATACAATGTTAAGCCAAAAATTCCACTTAATTTTCAAAAAATATGTTTATAGAAAGAATGAATTTGACTCATTTTTTATTATTGTATCTAAATACTTGTGTTTTTTTTATCATGGTCACATATTAAACATAAACTATATATAAATATGAGGACTTGTTTCCAAATTTTGCTTTGTGTCTTACAAAGTTGCATATTTTAAATAATTTAATAGTTTAATAATACATACATGTGGTTAAATCTTAGTAAAATTACAAACAACGTTTTCACTTTTATGCTTTCTGCATATATATATATATATATATATATATGTAATTAAATACAATATTTGTGAGAACTAAAGAACAGTGATTTGGAAGAAGATTTAGAAGATTTTCCAACACTGTAAGAAAGCAATTGGAATGAGTGTTTTGTTAAGAAAAAGTCTTAAATAAAATTCTTAAGAGTTGACAATTTATGTGAGGGAATGTCAGGTACACTAGAACCATTCAATAAGGCAGAGACAATAGAAAACAGCATCAAGAAGGTACTAATAATTTTCCTATGGAATTGTAGCAAAGAATAATTGGAATCCTTTGAGAATTCTCTGGAAACTGTTTGCAGGAAGTTCTTACAGCTGAAACAGTCATTCATGTCTCTTTTCTCTTTAAAGACTTTACAGGTACATCTTCTGCACCTGCATTTCTGTGGTGCACTTTTATTCTGGAATGTCCTTGAATTCTTGGATGTCTCTGTCTCTTTCTCATCTTCTCTCTCTCTCTCTCTCTCTCTCTCTCTCTCTCTCTCTCTCTCTCTCCTCCCTCCCTCCCCTCTCTCTCTCTCTCTCTCTCTCTCTCTCTCTCTCTCTCTCTCTCTCTCTCATGTGTATGTGTGTGTGTGTGTGTGTGTGTGTGTGGTGTGTGTGTGTGTGTGTGTGTGTGTGTGTGTGCTCATTCTTTTCTGTTGTTTGGAGATAGGGATTTCTTCTTAGCTATCAAGTCTTTAATTCATTGAAATGCCCAAGATCTGACTCCTGAATTGACTCCTGAATTGTAACTGAATTATAGAGTTACAGCTATATTTCCTGGTCTCTGCTAAACTCTATATTTTGGCATGAGCAGAAGGATAAACTATAACTTAAGCAGATAGTAGTGAGGATGACATAAATGATGTCACCCAATATGCAGAGAATTGTTATTTATTACTCATATTTATTTATTAAGAATTCATTTTATGGGTGCACATACATAGTTTTCCTCTTCCCTCTCCTTCCAACTCCTACCCAACTCCCTTAAAAATCACTTTTATTGATATTACTAGGATGTACATATATATAAATATCTAAATATAATACCCTCATCCTGAATCTGTTTAGTATTGCTCATACTCATATGTAAATGTTTTTAGATCTGATATTTTCTGATTGAATAGACATTTACAGAGCTTTATCCCTTGAGAAGAGTGAACTCCTTTTTCTCAGCAGTCATGAATTGCCTATGGTTCTTCCTTTAGGATGAGACCTTGTGAGATTGTCCCATTCTTATATCATGGCACTTGGTGTTTTCATTGTTGAGGGCTTGTTGAAGCCATCATTATTATGGTTACATCTTCTGTATATAAAAGATACTATCCCACAACAGTTGACCTGGTCCCCTGCCTCCTATTACCATTCTGTTCATTTTCTCATGAGTTTCCTAAACCTTTAATGTAGGGTTGTGGTGGAAATGAAATAATTAGAACTGGAAATTTCTATGCACCTGTTCTCTGACTTTATGATTTATAGATTATAATAATGCTAAAAAAATGTAAAATCTCTTCCATGAGGAGTGTTGGCATAACTACAAATATTTAGAGCACAGATAGAAATAGTATTGATTTCTGAGAGACACACCCAGAGCATGTCAAATACAGAGGTGAATGCTAGCAGCAATCCGCTGAACTGAGAATGGGACCCTCGTTGGAGGAATTAGAGAAAGGATTGAAGGAGCTGAAGGAATTGCAACCCCATAAGAACAACAATGCCAACCAACCAGAGCTCCCAGGACTAAACCAAAAGATTATACATGGACAGGCCCTGGGCTCCAACTCATATGCTGCAGAGGATGGCCTTGTTAGGCACTGACGGAAGGAGAAGCCCTGGGTCCTGCCAAGGTTGGACCCCCAGTGCAAGGAAATGTGGGGGGGGGAATAAGGGGCGGTGGATGGGGAGGGGAACACCCTTATAGAAGGGAGGGGAGGGGTTAGAGGGCTGATGGATAGGAAACCAGGAAAGGGAATAGCATTTGAAATGTAAATAAAGAAATATCCAATTTATTTAAAATAAGATTCAGAATCAAAAAAAAAAAAAGAAAGAAAGAAAAAAAGAAATAGTATTGATTTAGTAGTTTATCCTCTGGGTCCCATAATCTCTCCAGCCTTGAAAAATAGATTGTTATACAATCAGATATAAATTTTCTCTTATTAAGTGGTACTTAAGTCCACTTATATGGATGTTGGTTAAACCTAAGCTATAAGTGCCACAATAGTACGTGTGCCCATTTCAAAAATCTCATTTAGATTTCTTGGGTCAAGAGATTCTAGGGAACTCCAAATGTAATACAAGTTATTGTCCTTGAACTCAGTTGTTTAGACAAACCCAGTTTCAACACAACATTTAGAAGAACAGATCTGGAACTAACATGGAATCCTCCTCCCAGGAAATGAATTCTCATAGTACTGAAAGTTGTTGTATAGATTGCTTTGGAAGAAAAATACTGAGTTTCTCTTTGAATCTATGCTACAAAATCATAGCAATGACCAAAACTACATAAGTAATTTTAATAGTGTGCTAAGCCATATTCATTTGAAAAGATTCCTGTTTTTGTTTAAACAGAAATGACTACTCACAAAAGAGAATGTTATATTCTAGAATTTTATTTAGTTTATTTTCAAATTTTTGAAATTTTGACTTATATATCATTGGGGAAAATACTGTTAATGTCATAATCTAGAAAAAATTTTAGGAACTTGATTCTTGACAGTGTTAATGAAAATTTTATTCTGTTGTTCCTAAAGTAGGCTAGAGTGAGTTTACCCTGTTTAAAAATTTACCACTTGTCTTAAAATGTTTGTCGTGAATATTGGTTCTCTAGCTGTTTGTGACTTCAGAGATAATGTACTGCCTGCATAAGTGGGAATGTTGGCATATTTGACTTATATGCTTTTGAACTATTTAAATTCTTCTAAAACAGTATGTTTTACATGACTGGTAAAAATATTATATTGTATGGAAATATCAACAGAATATGATATAAAATCTCTGTTTCAAGTATGGCTTACAAGAGAACAGTTTTGTTTTTTTTCCTATTTAAAAATAGGCTTATTAGTTCTTTGAAAATTATATACTGTTTTGATCATATTCTTTTTCTCTCTCCATTCTTCTTGTATACACTTCAGATTCTCTATCTTTTTATTATCGGATTTTTTTATTTACATTTCAAAAGTTATTTCCTTTTCTGGTTTCCCATCCATAAGCCCTCTACCCAATCCCTCCCCCCTCTTCTATGAGGGTGTTCCCCTCTCCAACCACCCCTGTTCCCGCCTCCTTGCCTTGACATTCCCCTACAACTGGGGAGGTGGGATGGGAGGGGAGGTTCAGCCTTGGCAGGACCAAGAACTTCTCCTCCCATTGGTGCCCAACATGGCCATCCTTTGTTACATATGCAGTTGGAGTCATGGGTCTGTCCATGTGTACTCTTTGGAAGGTGGTTTAGTTCCAGGGAATTCTGGTTGGTTGGTTTTGTTGTTCTTATGGGGTTGCCAGATGCTTCAGTTCCTTGAAACCCTTCTCTAACTCCTCCAATGGGGACCATGTTCTCAGTTCAATGGTTTGCTGCAAGCATCAGCCTCTGTATTTGTCATGCTCTGGCAGAGCCTTTCGGGAGGCAGCTATTTCAGTCTCCTATCAGCTTGAACTTCTTGGCTTTATCAATATTATCTAGGTTTGGTGGCCATACACATATGAGCTGGATCTCCAGGTGGGGCAGACACTGAATGGCCATTCCTTACGCTTTTGCTTCTCAATCCCACCCTAATTTTACGTAACTTTATTATTTTAATCTCATCAATACCAATTGTGGTACCCAGTATTTTGGATATATAGTTTTTCATAAGAATGTGGTCAATATATCAGGGGCCACTGTCTTAAATAAAGCTGGCTTACTTCTTCCAACACTGAAAAATAGTAATGTCTCTGCAAGTAGGCATTATCCCTTATCCACACTGTGTTTTGTTTGGCCTAGCTTGGTCTTTGAATGCTCATACAAATATTTCATGTTAATAAATGTAGCTGAAATGTAGTGCCTAGATGACACCATGTGTGTACTGTCATCTGTGCGTCCTTTGTGTCTTATGCTCTTTCTGCACTCTCTTCTACAGTGATATGTGAGTCTTGGGAGAAGTGTGTCCTATATATATATATATGTTTCATTTAGAAGAGAGTAAATTACAGTCTCATTCACTAAACTTCCTTTATGTGGGTCTTTTTGTTAAGTCCAATATACTTAAGTAGTGAAGTAGTAGCGTTTTATATGACATTTTAGAAGACACCTTCTCTAGACTTCCCCTCCTACCAAGAACCTCTTTCTCTCTCTTTCTTTTATTATAAATGAAAAGGCTTATAGGATATAGCAGCAAAACATGAAAAAGTATGTAGTCAGTTGAAACAAAAATTTTCATATTGAAATTAAATGTGACAATTCAACAAGGCAAAAAGTCTCAAGAGCAAGCCAAAGAATCAGAGACCCATTCATTTCAACAGCCAGGAGTTCCATAAATATGCTTAACTAAAAGCTTTAATATATATGCAAAATATCTGGGATAAACCCATGTAGGCTTACTGCTTGCTAATTCAGTCTCTATGAGCTCATGGGCTTCTTGCTTAGTTGATTCAGGAGTCCTTGGTTCTGTTATCATCCATCACTTTTACATCTTACACTCTTTCTAAGTCCTCTCTGTGGCATTCCCCGAGAACTGGACAGAGAGAATTGATGGAGACCTCTTTCTATCTAGGCTCTTGCTGCATTAATGACTGCCTGTGGGTTTCTGTAGCTATACATATCTGCTACTGGAGAAAACCTCTCTTGAGTACCATAACATCAGAGAAACTGGCACAGTCTTGGCAAGGTGGACCATTCCAGATGCCAGGACTCTCAAAAATTGAATTAGAGTTTCATCCTGATACCAGCAGAAGTGGGGCTAACTCACTCCACATTTGTTTGCCTGCCTCTGAGAATGTAAACCAGAAAACCCCAACCAAATTTTCATAGGTATTCACTCACATAACCCAGCATCTGGAATTCTTCTCCATACATGTGAAGCATCTCAGTAGAGTTAGTCTTCAGCCAGTAACCTTTTTCCACCCTAGATATTCTCTCTCCCTTACCCCCCAATATATAACACTGGGCTCACCTCAAATAAAGCAGATTCATTGAAATCCACCCAATAAAGATATATGCACAGGCAAAGATCATCTCAGAAAGAAATTTCATTGAAGGTTATCAGAAATTGCCTTAACCAATGGCCTTCTACTTCTCCCCTTCTGGCACTCTTTCCCAGCTAGATTAGGATGCTGTCTATTACAGATTGTGCTTCATCAGTCATGCCTGATTGCTGCAGTATCTGAACACCATGAAAGGATGAACACAGAAGAACTAGAATGGTAGCATTCATCCCAAATCCTGCTTCATGCATCATGACTGAATAAGCCACTGATTTACGAATTTATGATTACCCATTAATATCATTATGACTCATTTGATTAATTTTTAGACTTGTAAATGGAATTTATATTTGCCTTATATTATTGTTGTCTAGAAGGCTTACTGCTGAATAAACTCACTTATTCTACTTCTTTCTGAAGTCTGATTATCTGGTTCAATTCAGCTTTTCTAGCTCAAACTGCTTGCCAAGCTGACTGATTCAATCTGGTTTATCTAGGCTTCTCACTGAGTTGCTCTTCTTGGCCTCAAACTATCACTAGCAACTCGTTCTAATATTCTGGTTCATTTGTATTCTCTAGTTTCAACTGTTTCTGCTGACCTGCATTGAAGAGCATGAAGTCACAAATTCAATTCCTCTTAATTGCACTCATTCCAGTGAACTTCTGAACTGACTTTTTCCCCTTGTGCTGTTCTTAAATAATTTCTTGTAAGAGCTGGGAAGAAGTCAAAATATCACTTTTCACAGATGATATAATAGTATGCATAAGTCACTCCAAAAATTCTGCCAGACAACTCCTACAGCTCATAAACAAATTCAGCAAAGTGGGTGGATATAAAATTAACTCAAACAAATCAGTAAATGTCCTCAACTCAAAGGATAGACAGTCTGAGAAAGGAATTAGGGTAATGACACCCTTTACAATACCTACAAATAATATAAAATACCTTGGTATGACTCTAACCAAGCAAGTGAAAGATCTGTATGACAAGAACTTCAAGTCTGAAGAAAGAAATTGAAGATGTTCTCAGAAGATGGAAACTGATCCAATTTTATTGTCTTTACAAAACTCAAGTCCAAGTGTATCAGTGACCTCCGCATAAAATCAGGTACACTGAAACTAACAGAAAGGAAACTAGGGAAGAGCCTCAAACACATGGGCACAGCAGAAATTTTCCTGAATAGAACACCAATGGCTTATGCTCTAAGACGAATTGACAAATGGGACCTCATAAAATTGCAGAGCTTCTGTAAGGCAAAGGACACTGTCAAGAGGACAAAATAGTAATCAACCGATTGGGAAAAGATCTTTATCAATTCTACATCTGATAGAGGGCTAATAGCTAATATATACAAAGAACTCAAGAAGGTAGACTCCAGGGAACCAAATAAACCTATTAAAAATGGGGTACAGAGCTAAACAAGAATTCTCAATGGAGGAATTTCGAATGACCACAAAGCACCTAAAGAAATGTTCAACATTATTATTCATCAAAACAAGCCTGAGATTCCACTTCACACCATTCAGAATAGCCAGGATTAAAAACTCAGATGACACCAGACATGGGCAAGGATGTAGAGAAAGAGGAACTCTCCATTGTTGGTGCATTTGTAAGCAGCTACAACAACTCTGGAAATCATTCTGGTGGTTCCTCAGAAAATTGGACATAGTACTTACCTGAGGACCCTACTACACTGCTCCTGGGCATATACCCAAATGATGCTCCAACATATAACAAGAACACATGCTTCACTATGTTCATAGCAGCTTTATTTATAATAGCCAGAAGGTGGAAAGAACCAATGTGTCCTTCAACAGAGGAATGGATACAGAATATGTGGTACAGTTACACAATGGAATACTAATCCGCTGTTAAAAATAATGACTATATGAAATTTTTAAACAAATGGATGGACCTAGAAAATATCGTCCTTTTTGAGATAACCCAATCACAAAAGAACACACATGGTATGTACTCACTGATAAGTGGATATTAGCCCAAAGGCTTGGAAGATACAATTTATAGACCACATGAAGCCCAAGAAGAAGAAAGACAGAAGTGTGGATGCTTGAGTACTTCTTAGAAGGGGTAAGAAAATACTCACAAAGTGTGGACCAGAGATTTAAGGAATAGCCATCCAGAGACTGCCACAGAAGGGGTTCCATCCCACAAACAGGCACCAAACCCTGTCACTCTTTGGGATGCCAAGAGGTGCATGCTTATTGTAGCCTCTTATATTTGTCTTCTGAGAGGTTCTGCCAGAGTCTGACAAATACAGAGTTCAATGTGGCAGCCAACCTTTGAACTGAGAATAGGGTCCCCATTGGAGGAGTTATAGAAAGGATTGAAGGAGATAAAGAGGTTTCCAACCCCATAAGAACAATAATACCAACCAACCATAGCTCCCAGGAACTAAACCACAACCACCATCCAAAGAGTACACATGGACAGACCCGTGGACCCAGCCGCATATGTAGCAGAGGCTGGCCTTGTTTGTCATCAATGGGAGGAAAAGCCCTTGGTCTAGCCAAGTCTCAAAGCCCCAGTGTAGGGGAATGTCAGAGAGGGGAGGTGGGAAAGGGCGAGTAGGAGGGGAACACCCACATAGAAGCAGGGGTACGGTGAATGGGATAGGGGGCTTATGGACAGGAAACCAGGGAAGGGGATAACATTGGAAATGTAGAAAGAAAGAAAGAAAGAAAGAAAGAAAGAAAGAAAGAAAGAAAGAAAGAAAGAAAGAAAGAAAGGAAGGAAGGAAGGAAGGAAGGAAGGAAGAAAGGAAGGAAGAAAGAAAGAAAGAAAGGAAAAGATCCAATAAAAAATTTCACTGCAAAAATGTGAAAGCTGTGAGTGAAGTCATTTTTAACATGTAAAAGAAAGACTATTGAAGTCTTCACATTCTGAGCTCTACTTCTAAGGCTTTAGATGTTTGAGCTTTAAAAGTGGACTTCTAGAACAAATCACCATATAATACACACTTTGAATAATAATTTACTGTAAAATTTATACTGCTTTACTTAAAGAACTTCTATATAAACCACTTTTTAAAAGGCACAATTTTTGAAAAATAGCATTGTAGAAATCTCTACAATATTTAAATTATATGTTTATCTAATAGTTTTCCATTTAAAATATAGAATATAAACAGTAATATAATGAATAAGAATATAATAGTCAATAATTTCAGAAATAATAGATAGCAGACAACACTCCAATCCTTTTGAATTTGAAATAAAGCTCCACTACTTACAGATCAATTGGTTTTAATACAGTGAAAATGACATTTTACCAAAAGCAAGTTACAGATTTCATGGCATTCTACATAAAATTCTAACAGAATTCTTCACAGATATTAAAGACGTAATTTCTTCTTCCTTTAGCCACACAGAGAGAGGTAAAAGGGGGGGAGAGGGGGGGAGAGAGGGGGGGGAGAGAGAGAGAGAGAGAGAGAGAGAGAGAGAGAGAAGAAGAAGAAGAAGAAGAAGAAGAAGAAGAAGATGAAGAAGAAGAAGAAGAAGAAGAAGAAGAAGAAGAAGAAGAAGAAGAAGAAGAAGAAGAAGAAGAAGAAGAAGAAGAAGGAAGGAGGAGGAGGAGGAGGAGGAGGAGGAGGAGGAGGAGGAGGAGGAGGAGGAGGAGGAGGAGGAGGAGGAGAAATGGCCCTGGGATAGCTGATATACTCCTGAATAAAAAAAGAATGTCTGGAAGAATCACCTTTGCCAATTTTAAGTTGCACTACAGAATAAAAATAAAAAGAGCATGTTATTGGAACAAGAGACACAATGATAAATGGAATTGAATTGAAGACCTAAACATAAATCCACACGTTTCTGGAGACCTGAAGGTCGATAGTAACTGGAAAAATGCAGGATCTTCAACAAATGGTACTGTGTCTTAAACTCTGTGTCTTCATGTAGAAGAGTGCCATTAGAACTATATATAGAACTATATCACCCTGCACAAAACTCGTGAACCAACTATTACTTTTATACACAGCTAATATCTTAAATACATAAAGACCTTAAAATAGCCTTGACATCAATACAACAAATAACACAATCAAAAAATTCAGTATAGATATTAAAAGAGAACTGTCAATTGTAGCATTCCTTCTACATTCTGCCCCACAGTTACCTGGCAACAGCCAGGTATGCCTGACAGACTATAAAAGGAGCTGATTGCTCATTCCTCACTTTCCTGCTCTTTACCCTCTTCCCCCTCTGATCCTTCTCTCCCTATTCCCCATTCCCTTCTTACCCATCTCTTTGTAAGTTTTCCCTGGGAGCATCTACTCCCTGCCCCCTTGTCTGCCTTTCTCTATCTCCACTGTACCTTCAACTCACCTTCCCATGCCCTAAATAAACTCTATTCCATAATTATCCATTATATGGCTAGTACCTCAGGGGGAAGGGATGTCTCAGCATAGGCCCACAGAAAGCTCCCAGCCCCCTACCCCACCATACCATACCTCTACCAAACATATCCCTGAATTCTCTTTCCTTTTTATAAAACACCACAAGAACAAAAAAAGCACAAATGATTAAGAAGCAACTTGAACATAAAGAAATATTCTACACTTCTTAACCATCAAGGAAATGCTAATCAAAACTACTTTTAGATTTTGACTTATGCCCTTCAACAAATCAGTGACAGCTCATGATAATTTATCATGAGCTATTGGAATGAAAACAGTTCCATGCTTAAATAATAAATATATTAATTATATTTATGAGTCTTGACAGCAGTTAGCTGTAGGTTTCTGATTCTATTCCAAGGACTGAGTGTATTTATGAGTGTATTTATGATTTATGTGTTAGGCACCAGTGTCTTGAAGAAAGAGTTGTAAGATAAAATTCTTTAAGACTGGGACATAGATGCCTGCCTTTGTAAGAGTGAAGATGTCAATAAAAGTGCACTGAACTGTGAGAAGTATCAAGAAATCACCTTGAATAAGTGCTTGAAGGAGGTTTTTTTGTTTGTTTGTTTGTTGTTTCTTTTTGTTCGGTTTATCTATAAGATGTCTTAAATCATATTACCAACTCTATTGTAAAATATTCAAAATGCATGTTTATTGTAGCATGCATTAATACATAAAATAAATAAATTGATGCTACCTTCCAACTTAACTTTTCTTTGATCAACATTTATCAGCAAATATAATACAAATTATGTTTAAATACACTTTAAATTAGATTATTTTAGGAAGACAGAATGTCTATGCAATTTTCCATATCATCACCAAACAGATTTTCAGCATTAGTCATTTTTGCCAAAAACCCTCAGTCCATAAATATCCATGCCACAAATACTGAGTGTTTGCTATAAAATATTATTTGTATAAAATCTTTGGATTTTAGTTTGTTTTGATAGGATTTAGTCACTGAAATTAATACACGCTCCTCACTTTAAACAGATTCAAAATTATTTGATTTTACTAAATTAGAGAGAGATGACTCTTAGTAGAAAGGTAATATTGTATGATCTTTTTGAGAAGATACTCCATCCTATTTCAAGGACAGTCTTGAAACATTCGTGCAATTCTGCCTAATTGTTACGTAAGTAGAAGATGCAATCAAAGGTTTAAGTTTATTCTCTTTTTTTCAAATTATGGAGTTTGTCATGGCCTCCAATGCTCAATATTAACAATGTTAACAATTTCCTCATCTGTCCAATCCAATACTTACCTAAACAAGAAGGATATGGAAGGGAGCATTTTTAATTCAGCATAAGTGCCTTTTTACATTATAAAATTTATAAAATCTAGGTAGGCATTATTTACATAGAAATGTAAAATGAAGTCTAAGTTAATGAATAATGTAAGACACCCAATATTTCATTCTCATCATGGTAACACATCATGGTATCCTTAAAGTAAACCAGAAAAAGCTACTTTGTATTACAATTTATTATTATTATTATTATTATTATTATTATTATTATTATTATTATTATTATTTAACTTATTACCTCTTCCTTACTTAAATTGTTTTATTTTCATGCTAATGAATCCAAAGTTATCTACTGAACACACCAATTTAAAATATCTTAAATACCATCTTTAGAAACTCATTTGTTTATACATACTTTAGTCTATTGTGTAGATATGCTTTGTACTCAATCTCTTAGCATAGGCTTTAAGAAATGTCAAATTTCTCATGGGTCCATTGCAAATGATATATGCTTTTTATAGCCAACGATTACATGTATATAATTTTTTTCTGTCAAAATGTTAACAGTACTCTACCACATATCTGTCACCCAAAAATACTGGTTTTAGAAAAAATTTTTAATATGGATTTCACTCAAGAAACAGTAATGTGCTAGAAACAACAACTACCAGAGGTCTGCTACAATACTGCTTTTTACTTAGATCTATAACACTACATGGTGATATACTTTTCTTTTCAAAACTCCCATGGCAGATATTTGGCTAATGTAGCCAGAAACCTACATTGCAAGTAGTTGCTAATTATCTTAGAGTTTCCCCAAAGTAGTGATCATGTCTGTAACACTAAGTTTTGAGAAAAAGATATCAGAAAACAGCATATCTTGAAGTACTGGAGCTGTGAATTAAATTGTTCTAATTGTGAAGGTATGGATTTCATTTTCCATTTCTCTTAAATCTGTAACTCCTCATTTTTTTAGAATTGTATTATGGAGTTTTATAGTAATCAGTACAGAGTTCTATAGGATCAATAATATTTTTATCAACACTAGAGAAACAAATGCTTATATCTAATATATTCCAATTTCTTCAGGTTTCATACAGTACCTTTCAGCAAAACTTTGTAAACAGAGCATTGTGTTAATAGTATATCAATTATGTAATAGTTTGAATCTCTTAGTATATTTATATGTCAGATTTGATATCTGATCAAAATTGGGCTCCGAAGTTGGCTTTGTTCAGAATACATATAGTTCCTACAAAGAACTAAAGTCCAGGTCTCAGCCCTCATAAGGGTGGAAAATGTTTGTTACTCCAACCCCAGAAGAATTCCTTTGGCTCCAAGGGCATGCATGTATAAACAACAAACCTTCATATAAATATGGTAAAACTAATAAAAAGTAGTCTTTTATAAGCCAAAGTGGACTTACAGATATTCAGTTCCTCATACATTTTCTCAGAGAAATACCAAATAATAATATCCTTTTACAGTGATATGAATTATTTCATATTTTCTTAACCTTTCTAAACATTTATTTTAAAATAGATTCATTTTTAATGAAATATGTCTGGACCACAGTTTTCCCTAGCTTCTTTCTTCTTAGGTACATCCCTTCCCCAATCAGGTCAACTCCCCTCCATTTCCTCTACAGAAATGAGCAGAGCAGGCCTCCAAGAGATGACAAACAGGACAAAACAAGATAAAGTAAGAAAAAGCAAAAGCCCTCATTTTAAGATAGGATGAGCCAACCCACTAAGAGGAAAAGACTCTTTGAGAATAGAATTATGAGTTTTGTTAGTTATATTTCTACTGATTTTAAATTAGATAAATATTTTGTCATACTTTCATTTAAAAAATTTATATCACACTAATAAAGTATGTACTTTCTTGTAACTAAGCTACATTCTATTTAGATTATAATGTACTTACATTTCTCCTTTCATCTTCTCCTCTAGGCTCTTCCATATGTCTATCCCCACAATTCTTCATATTTTTCACATTAATAATTTAATTAATCATTTGTGCATTTATATGTATAAACATATATAGTACTTTTTAGGGTATTTTTAATTTACATTTTAAATGTTATTCCCTTTCCCGGTTTCCTGGTCATAAACCCCCTATCCATTCCCCTTCCCTACTACTATAAGGGTGTTCCCCTCCCCTGACCACTCCCTATTCTTGCCCCCTCAACATGTATAATACTTTATTTTTGTTGTTTAAATTGTACTGGCAATACTAAACCAAGGTAGAGAACTGATTTTCTCAGATCTTACTTAACATGTGTTGGTCTTCATGAGTTAACTACCTTAGAATCTGTCAAATGAGGCATTTTAGAAAGCATTAGTTAATTATTAATAAAATTGAATCACTTTTAAGCAAATTGAGCTTTTACTGAAATATGCATTTTAACTTGAAAATAAACTTTATGCCAATGTATAAGCCATATAACTTAAGCGGCTTATGGTAAAGTCTACATAGATTAATATCATCTAGAATTCTATAAAATAAAGTATATTTTAAGTCAGTTGTATAAATGTTTAAATTGTTTAATAATTTTATATATTCTATAATCATTTGTTAAATTATGTAGTCTAACTATGAGTATATTAGATTATTATTAGATGTATCATACACAAAATATACATATTTTATAGAAACACACTTAAGATGCATTAAGTAAAGATTTATTTTAACATCAGAGAAACTATTGCTATGTACATTGAAATGTTGCTTCATATTCTAAATACTTATTTAGAAATCGGGGTTTTAACATTTGTCATCAACTTAGTAAAAACTGAAAAGCTTAATAAGTTAAATATACCTAATTCAGGTAGATTTAGGAATGTAAGCCATTAAAACATTTTGAATATTCATTGACATTTGATGTAAAATAAGTAATCATATGATATAACTTTATGAGTAGTCAAAGCTATCCATATATTCATTCGTTTGAAAATTAGTACAGTAAATATGTTAAGTTCCTTATATCTACATTGTTTTTAGAACACCCATTCAGAGCTCCCCACATGTGGCCCATACATATAGAGCCACCCAATTAGACAAGATGGATGAAGTAAAGAAGTGCAGACCGACAGGAGCCGGATGTAGATCGATCCTGAGAGACACAGCCAGAATACAGCAAATACATAGGCGTAATGCCAGCAGCAAACCACTGAACTGAGAACGGGACCCTGTTGAAGGAATCAGAGAATGAACTGGAAGAGCTTGAAGGGGCTTGAGACCCCATATGTACAACAATGCCAAGCAACCAGAGCTTCCAGGGACTAAGCCACTACCTAAAGACTATACATGGACTGACCCTGGACTCTGACCTCGTAGGTAGCAATGAATATCCTAGTAAGAGCACCAGTGGAAGGGGAAGCCCTGGGTCCTGCTAAGACTGAACCCCCAGTGAACTAGACTGTTGGGGAGAGGGCGGCAATGGGGGGAGGGTGGGGAGGGGAACACCATAAGGAAGGGGGAGGGAAGGATGTTTGCCCGAAACCGGAAAGGGAATAACACCTTTAAATGTACATAAGAAATACTCAAGTTAATTAAAAAAAAAAAAAAAAAAAAAAAAAAGAAAAGAAAAGACTGAAGTTCTAAAATCAACTCCATATATTTTATCATGTACAACAATTTTGACAGCCTCAAAATTAGGTGGGAGAATTTATAGAAAATGTCTCCTTTTATCTGAGCCCCATTTTGAAGGCTTTTGAGCAAAATTAGAAAAAAAATGAACATTTCAAAAACAGTCCTCTCATCATCAAGGATACAAGCACAGAAATCTATAAAATGAACTCAACACAGCATATGACACACTATTCTCTACACTTAATAGTCAACTGACCACTGAAACAGGTATACAAGTGTATGATGAGTGAGAAGAATTTTTACGAAGGAGTTAGAGAAACACTAGAATAAGAATAATTAAAAAACCTAAAATAATAACTTATAAAAATAATTTTATTTGTAGGGTCATTTGATTAAATGGCCTCCATAGTCTCATATATTGGAAATTATATGTCCTCTGTGTAATTATTTTGGAAAGATTAGGAGTAGAGAAGATGCATCATTTGTGTAGGTTTTGCAGTCTCAAAAGCCAGTGACAGCACCAAATTTCTATCACTCTCTGACAGTTGTCTGTTAATCAGGATTTGCAGTTTTCAGATACTGCTCTAGCACTTCGCCTGTCTGCTTCCCACCATGAGGGTCATGAACTAATGTTCTGAAACTGTAAGCAAGTTCCTTATTATTTTCCTTTATAAAATTTTGCCTCAGTCATAGTGTCTCTTCATACCAACATAAAAATAACTAAGATTCTTTATAAATTAGTCCAAATAATGACTCCATGTGATCATTGGATATAAATTACTCTAAAATGCCATTATCCTAGTATCACTTCCAAGATTTCATACAACACTATGAATAAAGAAGTTTAACAAAGAAAGGTTTGATTATAAATCCAAGTCATAGTATATCGTAGAAGGAAGAAGATGATGGCTAGAGCATAAGGCATCTAGTCACAAACACTGTTAAGATCAAAAAAAGGCAATGGATATATGCCCAATTGATTGATTTCTGTATTCAGTGTAGTAATTCCTACCTAAGCGTTTTCAATTATGCTAGATTCTTTATTGTTCACAAATAAGTTGATGGGGTATATTGGGCTAATTTTATAATATAAACAATGGACTTTATAAACCTGGAGTATTCTATATTTAATCCAGTAATCTTCATATTCAGGTCTTGTTAATATCTGTAGTAGATGGTTTAGGAAATTACCTGCACTTGGTTGTAGAACACTCTAATTTGTTTCTACTTTCCATGATTCTTTCATTTACTGATCTCTGGACTGTGGCATCCATGGACAGCAATTCAAAGAATTCAATTGTTTTACTTAGTTACATTGCAAATTTTGTCCCTTTCCTGATTGTCCCCTTCAAGAGTTCATCACCCCATCCCTCTTCCTCTTTGCTTTTGTGAGGGTGCTCCTGCACTCACCTGAACCTCCCCAGAATCCCTTTTTTTCTGGGACATCAAGTCTCTACAGGATTAGGCACACCCTCTCCCACAGAGACCAATCAAGGCATTCCTCTGCTACATAGGTTTTAAACATCTAAATGTAAATAAAAAATAAGCATACTACCAAGAGCAGAAAATACATAATTTCAATCTTTAAGAAAATTACAAATTTTTGAAAAAAAGTTTATTTTGGTTTAATTATGTCTTTATATTTTATGCATATATAAAATATCAAATCATAAACAAGGAATATATACATAATTAATGTACTTATTTTATAATAGGTAAATATAAACTTAAATAGAATAATGTTTTTAAAAGAGGTTTTTTTAACATTCCTGTTAATTTTTAAAGGAAAATGTATTTTTAGCTTTGCAAACTGAACACTTGAGTGTTTAAATTATCTACATTCACAAAACCACGCATGCATGAATAGAATTTTTTATCCCAGAGATCTTAGAAATAGTTTACTAACGAAATTGTCATATTATATACTTCTAAATCTCTCACTTTTCAAAACTTCATGATAACAGTATCAAATATGAATATGTAAGGTGAATAAAAGTGTATATGATAGTTGAGTATGGATCCAAAATGCATTGTTCTACTCATAAAACTCTTTGCAATCTTTCAAACTTAATTGCATTGTGATTGACGAATATTGCATGTATTAATACACATAGGTGATGTTTTCATGCATATGAACATTGTGCTACGAATCAATGCAACTTAATTAGTCCGTTTATCTCACCATCTGTTCTCTACTGAATTATTTATGTTTTTTGAGAATTCAATACAAAGAATCTGTATTTCCTTCATTTCTACCCCTCCATCACTTCTTTTCAACTCTTCCTGTGATTCTCCATTTCCTCTCATATTCATTTCCTCTTCTTATTTATTACTTTTACTAATATAGACATATGCATATATAAACAGATCTTGTTAAATTTCTTTATTGGTGTGTTGTGAGAAACTGGTGTGTGTGTGTGTGTGTGTGTGTGTGTGTGTGTGTGTGTGTGTACATGAATTTATATACATTCAGGGGCCAGAAGAGGGTTCTCCATGCCCTGTATTTGAAGGTTTTGCTAGTTAAGATCCACCCAATGGGATGTTGGTTCCTAAGGTTGGAACATATGAAAGTTCCTAAAAGGTCTATAAGAACACTTAATCACCTACCCACTCCTTTTTCTTCATATGTATAAAACTTTCTAGAACTTATTTAACTATCACAATAAGTATTACACACAAATCTCCTTTCAATAGATTGTTTACAGAAATGTATATTCTTCATTTGAGGTACAGTTAGTATTTTTTGTAGTCTTTATTACTTATTACAGTGTGAACTATAAGTATTAAATTACTTGCTTGTACTTTTCTCCCATATTACAGAATAATGGAAACTCCATGAGATGAGAACTGTTTACCAATATCTGTCTGAAAGTAGAGGACAGAAATTAAAATGTTCTTCTACAGTACTATTGTGATAGACACAAGATCACTCTATATGCCTGGATGCATCACACTATCAATTCTGTCTATGACTGCACTGTGTTAATAGAAAAAAAGGTAGTAGAAATAAACTCTTATATTTTTGTAGTCTTTAAATCTCAGAGATAATGGCTATATTAGAAGAAAAACAGACACAGAAAGACACGCAATACATGCTTTTACGCAAGTCTGATTCTTCCAAAAATATTATCAATTTTTTCATACTCTCTATAATGTAATCAGTGGTTTAAGACCCTTATATCTTGTTATTATTCCTAAAATAATTGTATGATTTTACAACATTTATACCTTGCCAAAGAAGCAGTTACTCTATTGAATGGCATAAGTTGAATGGTAAGTAAGCTGCAGAGTGGATGAAACCATACTGAAAATATTTTCTAAACACACACACAAATATTGGCATGTGTTTCAGTTTGGATTTCATTGCTTTGAAGAGACACCAAGACCATGGCAACTCTTATAGAAATTAATTGTGGGATGGCTTACAGTTTCAGAGGTTTAGTCCATTACTGTCATGGCAGTAAACATAGTGATCTGCAGACAGGTATGGTGCTGGAGACAGAGCTTAGGGTATCACATCTTGATCCACAGGCAGCAGAAGATTACTGGATTCCACTCTAGACAGTACATGAGCCTGTGAGCTCCCAAAGCTCACTTTCACAATGACACACTTCCTCCAACAATTCCATACCTATGCCAACATGATCATACATCCTAATAGTGCCATTCCCCATGGGCCAAACCTTCAAACACATGAGTGTATGAAGACTATTCCTATTCAAAACACCACAACATTGAATTCAAAATGTGTATTAAATCCATTACTCGAATTCATCTACTTATTTGCTTATCTGTATTTTCCCTTTTTGATAGAGGGTCTCGATATATAGAGAAGGCAGATACAGAACTCTCAGTCCCTTAGTATCCTGAATGTGAGATTATAGGCATGTGCGCAACAGGTCTACTTCAATACAATTCACTTCTTAGAACATTATAAATCATGAATTATCCATGTATAATTCTATGGTAATAAACTAGTAAATGCTTATATAATGTAAAATCCATATAAAATAAATATTAGTAGAAAAAATAAATTAATAAAATGGGTAAGATCAAAAACAGTAAATGCTGGTGAGGATGTGGAGAAAGAGGAACACTCCTCCATTGTTGGTGGGATTGCAGACTGGTACACCCATTCTGGAAATCAGTCTGGAGGTTCCTCAGAAAACTGGACATTGAACTACCTGAGGATCCAGCTATACCTCTCTTGGGCATATACCCAAAAGATGCCGTAACATATAACAAAGACACATGCTTCACTATATTCATAGCAGCCTTATTTATAATAGCCAGAAGCTGGAAAGAACCCAGATGCCCTTCAACAGAGGAATGGATACAGAAAATGTGGTACATCTACACAATGGAATATTACTCAGCTATCAAAAACAATGACTTTATGAAATTCATAGGCAAATGGATGGAACTGGAAAATATCATCCAGAGTGAGGTAATCCAATCACAGAAAAACACACATGGTATGCACTCATCGATAAGTGGATAATTCGAGCCCAAATGCTCGAATTACCCTAGATGCAGAGAACACATGAAACTCAAGAAGGATGACCAAAATGTGAATGCTTCACTCCTTTAAAAGGGGAACAAGAATACCCTCGGGAGGGAATAGGGAGGCAAAGTTTAGAACAGAGACAGAAGGAACACCCATTCAGAGCCTGCCCCACATGTGGCCCATACATATACAACCACCAAACTAGATAAGATGGATGAAGCAAAGAAGTGCAGGCTGACAGGAACTGGATTTAGATCTCTCCTGAGAGACACAGCCAGAATACAGCAAATACATAGGTGAATGTCATCATTAAACCACTGAACTGAGAACAGGACCTCCCGTTGAAGGAATCTTAGAAAGGACTGAAAGACCTTGAAGGGGCTTGAGACCCCATATGAACAACAATGCCAACCAAACAGCTTCCAGGGACTAAGCCACTACCCGAAGACTATATACATGGAATGACCCTGGGCTCCAACGTCATAGGTAGCAATGAATAGCCTAGTAAGAACACCAGTGGAAGGGGAAGCTTTTGGTCCTGAGAAGACTGAACCCTCAATGAACCTGATTGTTGGGGGAGGGCGGTAATGGTGGGAGGATGGGGAGGGGAACACCCATAGCAAAGGGGAGGGGGAGGGACATGTTGGCCCAGAAACCGGAAAGGGAATAACAATCAAAATGTAAATAAGAAATACCCAAGTTAATAAAAATGAAAAAAAATACTGATTTAAAAATAGTATATCAGATAAATTATCTCAATGTTTTATAATAAATATATAAATATGAAATCAATAAGCTTTATAATGTAAACTTTCTTAAAACATATATATATAAATAAAAGATTGTGTATGTATCTGTATTAAATATCTAGTCATATGTGTTTTTATTATATTCATTTTTGCAGCTTTTTCTTAAAGGTCATAAAATTGTTGGGGGTGACATTTTGGAGACAGGAGGAGAAGGTATGAGATGTACAACAGTCAGAGGATAGACAGGAAGGTGGATAAAATCTAGTCTGTAAAAAAGAGTAAAGAATAAATAGAAAAGAAATAGAAAAAATGTAATATTGAGATGATGTCATTTGCTTTAAAAAAAGAATAAGATACCAATATGTTCTTGTAACAAAAGACACGCATTTTTTCATGTTTAATAGAATTCAGAAATGCAGATGAGAGTTTCCAACTCTTTTTTCATTTAAATAATAATTTATTATTCACTCTCGAAAATATTAGAGTGTGTTAGTTTATGTTGAATCAAGGTAGAGTCAGTTTCTACATATAGTATTATGTGTATATTTTGGGGACAATGTTGGTAAAAACATGTAGTAAAAACAATATGTCTCCATTTCTTAGTTAAATTATTTTCCACTAATTGGAAATGAACATTACTACCTTGAAGATCCATTGTCTTCTCTAGCATTTTGTTTTAAAATGATGATGTAATCTATAACATATGGAACATTTATAGCAGTTCCTATTCAGCACTCATAACTCTAGATAGAAGAATAAGGAGAAATGAGAAAAAAATACAGATCTCTGTAAAAATAATATCCTCAAGTACCAAAAATTGTATAATCATAAAAGAAAACAAAAAATATCAAAATCGGTATGACCATACTATGAACTATGTTTGGATTCTGTGTGATACTTTCTATATTTTTATGATGAGTAAATACATAGATGTCAATATGACTGTCTGCTTTATCACTATATGTCATTTTTCCAAATGATACCTTGATTTTACCTCTCCTCAAAATTTATTTTTACATCATCTACCAACCAATATAATATTTATAACAAAATATATCCTACATTAAGATTGATAAAAATACTTTAAAATTTAATGAATATAATGACCCTGGCATTTAATTTTATTGTATTTTATTTTGCCTTTTTCTTTTTTGCTTCTTGTTATTTCATTTATTTACATTTCAAATGTTATCCCCTTCCACAGTTTCCTCTCTGCAAATCACCTCTGCCCCTCTGCCCTGCTTCTATGAGGAAGCTCCCGCTCCACTGCCTCATCATCCTAGCATTCTTCTACACTGTGCCATTGAGCCTTCAGAGGACCAAGGGCCTCCCCTACCATCGATGCTACTAAGACCATCCCCTGCTACATATTTAATTGGAGCCACGGGTCCCTCCATGTGTACTCTTTGGTTGGTGGTTTAGTACTTGGGAGCTCTAGGGATGAAGCCGCCCACTATATTAACACAGAACTCTTCCTGTCTAAAGGAAATACAGAGACAAAGAATGGAGCAGAAACTGAAGGAAAGGCCATCCAGAAACTGCCCTACCTAGAGATCCATCTCATATGTAGCCTCCAAACACAGATACAGACAGGCAGAGAAACAGACAGATAGACAACATGAGTGCATAATTTATTTATTTACTTTGGAATACAAAATCATAGTTTCCTAAATTGCTTCATTTTGTTCAAGCCTTCTGGAATTCATTTTCTCATTGTTGTCATTGCACTATCTGTTTAAACAACTCAGGTCCAATATTCCCTTTCTATTCTATTTTAACCAACTACATCCTACCATCTCCTCTTTCTAAAAGAATTTTTAAAATCATAAATGATTATTTCTTCTTTCATATTTTCTATATCTTTATGTAAAATACATGCACACATATCGACTCTTACAAACACTTATATGCATGCACAGAATTGAAGCCATGATCCAGATATAAAAAAGAACATGAAGCATTTGTCTTTGGGTGTTTGAGTGACCCCATTCAGTAATAATGTGGTTTGATTCATTTTAGATTGATATGTTTTTGTTCCATTTTAACTATGATGTTTAATATGAGAAAGGTAAGAAAAAGTTTTACTAAAATGCTATCATTTGTACTTCAGCTAGTTGCCTTATACATGATGCACCCATGTCAACAATGGATGCATAATAATAAAATATTTACATCATTAAAACATTGCTTTTGTAGAAAACTATATCAGCGAGTTGTGTAATCTATGCTTCTTTGAAGTGTAGTTCTTAATGTTTGAAATGACTTAAAGATGAATTTAAATTCAGAAATAATTTGAATGTGTTTTACGTTAGTTAAAGGAAATCCAGATCTATTGTTCAGAAATGAAAGAGACATATAAAATGCACACACACAAACACACACACACACACACACACAGAGAGAGAGAGAGAGAGAGAGAGAGAGAGAGAGAGAGAGAGAGAGAGAGAGAAATATTTATTCATAAGTAATTTTGACAGGAAAAAGAAGAAAAATAATGACTATATTCTCACTTTAGTATTGTTTTGGTAAAAATTCATATCCTACACACACAAAAAAAATGGGAGTAGCCAACTTGTCATGTATCAGAGTCAAATGTCAACATAAAATATCCTGATTATCTTAAAGCTATGCATACTTCACATTTATTCATTGATAAAATATACTGACAATGATGTTAGTTATGATTTTGCATTTTTGCAATGAAAATATTAATATGCCAGAATAAGCATAGTGATGTTTTATCAAGATATTAAAAAATGGAACAATGGATCCACCATTATGAGTTCATGCACGAGGAAAATTATATTCAAATTGAACAGAAGCATGTATATTGCAGTATTAGGAACAATTTGCAGAATACAGAAACCATCTAAACATTCACGGATATGTGAATGAAAAATAAGTGTGAGGTACAAACAATGTGTGCTTTTCTGTAAATTCCTGTGTGAGATATTATTCACCGGGAAACCACAGATCTTGATATTTGCAGCAACATGAGTCAATCTGTAGACTTCCATGGTAAGAGCTGAAAGATAAATATTCAATGGAGATTATATTGGAAAGAAAGTGATAAGTCAGTGAATATGTCTGTGTACCTATATGGTAGAAATAATCTTTAGAGAAGCAATAGTGTGATGGTGAATACAGCTAATACTATTTATACTGTTTTATCATATCCTAAAAATTTGGGGAGATAGATTTCATTGGTTCTTAATGTAAAAACCATAATACTGTCATTGCCAATTTTCTGTACCTTATTAATAAGCATATGCAGTAAACATCCTGCTGTATCTTAAATATTTATGTTCCCCATAAAGATTTTTTTAATTCAATTTGTACCAATGTGAGTCTATGCTACATGTTGGTGTGTGTGTGTGTATGTGTGTGTTTGTGTGTGTGCATATGTGTGTTTGTTTGTATGAGATATGGGAGCCAGAATAGAGCATTCGAGATTTTGTTACATGAATTGCAAACATTTAAGCCAGCAATTGTAGATGGTGAGAGATAAGCTGCTGGAAAAGCAGCCCCCTTAACAATTTTTAATAAAAATAAATTTAAAAGATGAAAAAGCAAATGGAGATTACTGAAGAACAGGGATATTAAAGGAATGATTGGAAAACCAGTAAAGATACTTCTTCATACACATTTAGAAAGAGATTCACAGCATTTTCACAAACATATTTGAAGCCTAAAATTATTTAAGAAAAAAATAGGAAAGTTTTCCTAAAAATAATATCACATTTAAAAATCACTAAACTTTGAACATGAAACAGCTTTCACAACTTACTGAAAAGCTCTGAGTCACAACGTAACACAATTGTTCTGTCCCATAAAACATTTATAATTCATTTCATTTGTCAGTTCTTATGCTTTAATAATTAATAATAAATTCAACCTTCATGTTTAGTGGTTATGTTATAAAAACATACCCAAAAAGTACTTCAAGATTCTCCTTACCTTCCCATCAATATAGATGATTTCCAGTAATTTTTATTTTAAAAATATTATATGCAAACATGATTATTTAATGCACTAAAGCCATAAGTGTATGAAATTATGTTATTAAAATGTTAATGTATTGCCATAATTCTTGGCATTTTTAGTTCTTTAATAAATGAAAGAACACAGGCAGCCTCATTCTACCCCAGAAGGTACCATATCACATTTGCATACTTCTGTCTTTCTTAAACCATTATATTTACTGTAGAAGGATTATAACAGCTTTATACATGATGCAATTTTTTCTCTTTTTTATGCATAGATATAATTTATATTTTCTATGACTATTAATCTTTTTGTTTTTGAAAATATTTTTAAATTACTTAATGTTTTATATTAAAGTCTATTTTTTACATCTTTTTTAAACTGGATACTTTTTATTTACATTTCAAATGTTATACCCTTTCCCTGTTTCCATAAGCCCCCTATCCCATTCCCCAACCCCCTTCTTCTATAAGGGTGTTTTCCCACCAATTCACCCACCCCTTCTGGACTCCCTGCCCTGACATTCCCTTACACTGGGGGGTCAAGCCTTGGCAGGACCAAGGGCTTCTCCTATTGGTGCTCAAAAAATCCATCCTCTACTAAATATGCAGCTGGAGCCGTGGGTCTGTCCACGTGTACTCTTTGGATGGTAGTTTAGTATTTTTTTAAATATTGCAAATTAAAAAGAGATAGCCAAGCAAATGGTCGTGCTCACCAGTTTGCACGAGTTTTGCAGGACTTCAAGAGCATCCTATCCACCATGGAAACCTTCAGGAGCCAAAAAATTAACCAGATTTGAGCCTTGCCTGACTACTCATCCTAGGTGAATCTGCCAGCCACCCCAGAAGGTCTATCTTGCTCCTTGGATTGGGGTCCCTTACAGTATATGAAGAGCATCCTGCCTCCCCATGGAAACCTTTTTGGGTCCCGATATTAGCCCTCTTGGAAACATGCCTGGCCACTCATCCTAGTTGGATCTTCTCACCTCACAGCTGTCTCTGACTGGGACACAACCTAAAGAGTATGCTCCACCAATGACACAGCCTGCAGAGTACAGTCTGCCTGAAACATAGACAACAGAATAGGGCACCCTGATGGCCACTGTCTGGCTGAAGGGTCATGACACTTTCCTGAGAATTCTTTCTGCCATCAGGATTATCCAGCCCACACCAGGGAAAGTGAAATGACTAAAGAACAGCATAAGAACACAATTAGCCAGATATAGGACAATATGGCACCATCAGAGTCATACCACACTGCTACAATAAACCTTGGATATACTAATGAAAATGAAGCACAAAAAGAGGATCTTGAATCCAGTCTCATATAAATGATAGAGCCCTTTAAAGCTAACCTTAAGGAAATAAAGGAAAATACAACAGGAAATACAGAAAAATCAAACAGGTAGAGAAATTAAAAGAGGAAGCAAATAAATATAAAGAAATACAGGAAAATACAATCAAACAGGTGAAGGATATGAATAAAACTCTCTACAACTTTCAAAGGAAAATTGAATGAAAAAATAATCCCAAACTTAGACGATGCTAAACATAAAAACCTAGGAAAGAGAACAGGAACTATAGATGTAAGCATCACCAACAGAATACAGAAGGGGGAGAGAATCTTATTTGTAGAAGATACAATGAAACAAATCCGTAAATTAGCCAAAGAAAATGCAAAATCGAAAAGCTTATGACACAAAGCATCAGAATATTTGGGAAACTATGAAAAGACCAAACTATAAGAATAATAAGAATTAAGAAAGGAGATTCCAAGCTCAAAGGCCCATAGAACATTTTCAACAAAATCATAAAAGAAAATTTCCCAAACTTATTGCCTCTCCACAATATTGGGCTTTTTGGCTAAGGTCATGTCCATTTAAGTCCTCAGAGTCTCTCAAAGTAAGTTAAGATATTAATTATGTCTAAATTGATTTAAAAACCAAAACAATTAGGGCATATTTACGAACTCCAATATTATTGAAAAAGACATGTAAAAATCAGGCAAATGTGACTAAATAGATACAAAATAACCATAAAAACAAAAATATCAATATAAATAAAAATCATCCAACATAAGGACACCAATAAGATACTTATAATCCAGGAGCAATTAATGTGCAACTTATAGAGACAAATACAGAAGTATAGGTTGAAAACAGTGAGAATACAACTAGAAGGTTCAGTTAATTTTTTTAGTAATATAAATTGTAAAACTAATACTAAAATTAATTAAGTATTTTAAAGTATAGACTTTATTTTAGAGTAAAGTATTTTACTGTATGGATATATTAGTCATAACTTGAAGCATAAAAATAAAACATGCAGTGTTAAACAATGCAGGAATAGATTCTGACAAGATATTTCTAAGATTGAAGATTTTAAGGAAGAAAATGGACAGTAGCATAAATAAAGACATGAAGTAAAGAATAAGATCTGATAGTTGTTGAAATTTGCTAAGGTATTTGGATCCAAGATCAGAAGAAAGTTCAAAAAATGGAATAATAATAAATTAGAAAAAATAATTTCTGTCATATGAAAATGGTATTTAATTATATTAATTATTATGTTAAGTGTTTGGACCTACTCTGGATCAAGAGATCAACGTGCAGAAATAGATAGCATTTCGTTGGTACTTCTCTGGTTTTTGGTGACTTTGATGATTGCCAAATTAATCAAATATGGGTTACTTAAGATTGCATTGCAATCTGATATTAGAATGGTAAACACTTACAATTACCATTTAGAAGTACTTGGGCAGGTGTGAACATCTAAAAGTTTAATTGCAGAAGTGGATACTGGCTCTAAAGAAATAACCAAATTACTTACATTTTCAGCAAGATCATTGAAAACACACCCTTTCATTGAAAGCAAAGTTAACTAAGTAACTCTTGAATACACAGAAAACATAGTCCATAATTCTCCAACAAGTTTACAAGCCATGAAAACACAAAATAGTCAAAATAACATCAGTAATTGACCAGGCAGTCATTTGTATGGAAAAACACTTAGATAATTTTAAACTACTGTTTTAAAGAAACTTAGTGAGTACTGTTCTGGTTTCTCTGATCCCTCTGAGTCCTGAACTTCTTCCATTCTTTGATGATTTGGAAGAAAATAATCCCCATAGACCCACAGAAAGTTTTACCATTAGGAGTTGTGGTCTTCCTGGATTGGGTATGGCCTTGTAGGAGGAAGTGGTCACTGGGGGAGCCTTTAATTTCTCAGATGTTCAAACTATGTCCAGTTTAACATTTTTTCCTGACACCTGGGGATCCAGATGTAGAATGCTCAGCTCCTTCTCCAGCTTTGTGTCTAACTGCAAAGTTATAGGACATGATAATTCCCACTTTCAATGATGGGAATAAGCACCCTGAAATTGTAAACTAGACCCAATTAAATAAGAGTTGCTGTGGTCATTGTGTCTCTACAGCAATAGAAAATCTAAGACATTTCTTACCTTCCTCAGGTTTCCTGAGCTCTGCCTAATACTTGGCTCTGGCTCTGTGTATCTGCTCCCTTCAGTTGCAGAATTTACTGTTTTCTGTCTTATTTTTTCAGACACAGCATCTCACTGAATGGGGACCTTCCAATTAGGATGGGTTATGGGCAAGTATTCTCAGGGATTTACGTGTCTCTACCCACTCCCTCACTACAGTGTTTGGGATACAGAAATGTACTGTGATATATAGGAACTTACACTGTCGGTGATGAATGTCAGGTTTTCCTGTTTGCACATTGAATGATTTATTGAGCAAAGAGTCTCATCAGCCTAGATAATTAAAGTATGAAATAATGTGCAAGTGAAGGAAAAGGGGATATATATATATATATATATATATATATATCCCTAGGTAAAGAAATTAAAAATATTCAATCTAAACATAAGAGAGAATTTTGAGGATTACTCAAAGAGATTCACTCTGTGATCCAAAATAAAACATTTGTTTATTTTTATTGCATATAAGCAATCAAGCAAATTCTATCTTAGAAAATGAATGAACATATAAATTAAATACAGCATTATAAAATTAAAATTAAACCATATAAACATAAATTCAAATTGATAAAATAATAACAAAAATTAATATAGCATATTTAATATTAATTTAAATTTATTACAATTAATTTTTACAATATGTTCAATACAACAAAGTGCAAGCCATCTCAACCAAATATAGTCAATAAAACACATAAAATGTCCAGAAAGAAAGACTTCCAATCACAAACAAATATAAGGTGAAAAATCATGCCTTTCATGTAAAACATACTTTTGTTCTTTTTTTTTTGTTTGGTGTTTTGACTGTTATGTGACAGGAAGAATTTCTTTTCTGGTCCAATCTATTTGAAGTTCTGTATGCTTCTTGTATAATTATGAGCATCTATTTCCTTAGGTTATGGAAGTTTTCTTCTATAATTTTATTTATTGGCCCTTTAAAAATTCACGCTGATCTGATAAGATACACCAGATAAGAATATCTAAGGTTCTTTTATCTGTTTTGGTTTTTAAATCAATTTAAACGTAATTAATATCTTAACTTACTTTGAGAGACTCTGAGTACTAAATGGACATGACCTTAGCCAAAAAGCCCAATATTGTGGAGAGGCAATTCAAAGAGTGCACCTCCAGTAGATAGAACCTCAAGGAGAGGGACAAAGTTACTATCCCATAGTCAAAATTTCTGATATCTGACCCAGAACTGTTCCTATCTAAAAAAAACTACAGGGAAAAATAATGAAGAAGAGACTGAAACAAAGGTTGTCCGACAGCTGGCCCCATTTGGGATTCATGTTATGTGAGGGATCAAGGCCTTACACTATTACTGATGCTATGATGTGCTTACCAACAAGCGGGTGACTGAGACAGAGGCAGATACTTACACCCAACCATTGAACTAAAGTTGGGGACTTCTATGTTTGAATTGGAAAAAAGGATTGAAGAAGCTGAAGAGGAGAGCAACATCATAGGGAGACTACCAGTCTCAGCTTCTCAGAATGCAGGGAGCTCCCAGAGACTGAGGCATCAACCAGGAGCATACACGGCCCCTGGCACAAATATAGCAGAGGTTGCAGTGGGAGAAGATGAGCTTAATATTCAAGAGTCTGATGCCCAAAGGAAAGGAAGGCCTGGTGGTGGGATGGGAGTGGGGGGGGCACCCTCTCAGAGGCAAGGGGGAGGAGGAATGGAATGAGGAAATTTGGGAGCAGGGACAGCTGTGAGGGACAATGACTGGAAAGTAAATAATTTGAATTAAAAAATAAGGAATAGGAATAGATTATGAAATTAATGTTAGTCTTTTCCTTATGTAACCATTTATTTTTATTTTCCATTAAAAATAAATTCTTTTCTCATACAACTACACCATGACCACAATTACTCCTCCGTTCACTCCTCCCAACCCTCACTCCTGCAATCTCCCCTTTCTTTGGGATCCACTCCTTCTCCTCTCCCTTTAGAAAAAAGCAGCCTCCACATAGTGACTTCGTATTTTCTCCTATTTTTGTCCCCCCTTATAAGAAGGACTGAAGCATTAACACTTTGGTTTTCCTTTTCTTGAGCTTCATGTGACCTGTGGATTGTGTATTGGGTATTCCGAGCTTATTCATCCCATATACAGTCACCAAACCCAGACACCCTAACAGATGGCAAGAAGTGCAAATTGACAGGAGCCTGACATAGCTGTCTCCTCAGAGGCTCTGCCAGAGCATGACAAATACAAAGATGGATGCTCACAGCCAACCACTGGACTGAGAACAAGGCACCCAATGAAGGATTAGAATTCCCAGGGACTAAACCACCAACTAAAGAGTACACATGGAGGGACCCATGGCTCCAGCCACATCTGTAGCAGAGTATGGACTTGTTGGCATCAATGGGTGAAGAGCCCCTTGGTCTTGTGGAGGCTTGATGTCCCAGTGTAGGGGAATGCCAGTGCAGAAGAAGGCAGGAGTGTGTGTGGGTGCCCCCTCATAGAAGCAGGGAGATGGGGGAAGGGAAGTGGGTTCCTGGAGGGGAAAATAGGAAAAGGAATAACATTTGAAATGTAAATAAAGAATATATCCAATAAAAGGAATAAAAAGTAAGTAGCAGGCCTTCAAGAGACAACAACCAAACACTAAAAAACAAAACACAACAAAGCAAAAGTCCTCACACTGAAGCTGAAAAAGGCAAGCCAACAGACAGAAAGAAGTTCCAGGAAAAGAGCAATCAAATGGGACAGATATACATCTGACCCGACTCTTAAGAGCCCCACAAAAGCACCAAGCTAAAGCCCACAACAACAAGGACTTGGTTTAGAAAACACTGCAGACTGAGTGATTGCTGCTCCTTTCTCTGTGAGCCTATATGCACCCTGCTAAATTGTTTCAGTGGTCCCTGTTATCCATTCTGTTGTCCTAAAATCTCTCTCTCTCTCTCTCTCTCTCTCTCTCTCTCTCTCTCTCTCTCTCTCTCTCTCTCTCCCTCCCTCCCTCCCTCCCTCCCTCCCACCCTCTCTCTCTCCTTCCCTCCCTCCCTCTTTCCTGCTGGGTTCAACAATTTCTGAGGGGAGAGGCACAATGAAGAACTCCAATCAAGACTCTCTCTGCAGACCATCTCTCTGTGATTCTCTGCACCAGCTCCCATCTGATGTTGGATGAAAACTAGACAAGGCACAGAACTATTATTATTACTGAGCATCATTAGAATTCTTTTCATTGATTTTTTTTCCAATCATGTTTGGTTCTATCCTGGGTCTCAGGTCTATTCAGTTTATGAAAGGTATTCTTAAAAGGTTTGAAACATTGCATAAAGTAATTTAAACAAGGCAATTGTAAAGAGATTCAAAGGCCCTTACCAAGTTACTATTTTGAAGCATTTAGTTATGAAATAAAGAGAATTAAATGAGTTAAAGAAGGATATTTACTTGTTCATTGATTAATTTTTCTTTTGATAAAATAGATTCTGTAACATCAAAAGGAAAAAATAAGAAAGTAAACTTAAATCTAGAATTTAGGGTATCCCTATGTGGTAAGTTTTGATATAGAAAAGTAGTCAGAGCTCATATATTACAAATTATATAATTACTTGTAAATTAATTTTACACTTCTAGGATATAGAACAAAAGGTAACATCAGAGGGACATCTTTATAATATCACAATTTGTCTCTGGTAAAGAATGTTTGATAGATCTCTGCTGACATGTATATTTAATAACTCTTAAAAGAATTATGCCAAGTTGGGAAGGTGGGTAATGTAATGCCTATTATATAGATTGTTTTTTATACTAACACTTTTTCTTGTTTATTTAACACAGTTGAGTTTACTAAGAAGTTAATGTCTTATTCAATTGATAAAAAGAATATAAACAATTAAGTAATTTGAAATAATATGGCTACATGTCACATAATAGTTCACCTTCCCTTTAAATGGATCATTCTTTTAAAACAGTAGAGGTGCTTATAGAATTTAAATTGCTATGTATTGTGTAAAGTCTTATATAAAATGCAGCTTGATATCAAGACTTATTGGTGCTAAGAGAACTAAAAGAGAATATTGATGATATTTTTCCAGCTCAGTATATGCCCAAGAGTGTGATTATTGATTTTATGATTGAGGTTTATAACTCAGATAAAATAAAATATGGTACTATTCCTAGATTTCTATTATTAGCTTGTTTTCCCATTACTTTTTATAAGAAGATAAGACGGCCATTTAATACGTTCTTTTGATTGTGTAAAGGGTGTCTGTTTCAGAGTAGAAAACGAACTGTTGGAGGAGCAGAGAATTTGACAAAGTGACCCAAGGCAGAGAATTACATTAGAGTGATCCAGCCAGTCTCATGAAGAACCACTTACTTCTTGGTTCTTGATTCTCTTAAGAACTCTTGTTGTTTCTTTCTGTTTGTGATAAACACTTTCATGTTGATGTATTTATCCCTTGCTTTTTTTCTGTTGTGGGTGAGGTAGCTCAGAGGGTAAGAGTGGTTGCTACAGAACTGAGAGTAGTAATAATTTGAGCATAATTCCTGTAATTCGTGTGATAGGTAAATAGAACTGACTCCCACTACTACAAACACACACACACACACACACACACACACACACACACACACACACACATACATACTAAATTAAAAATGACAATAATGACAACATCACTTTGAGAATTAACAATCGGGCTTGAACTGGTCTGTGGAACTATATTTATTTTAAGCTGCCTGGGTCAAGGGGATAGACTCCAAAAGAGAAGCTGCTCTATCCAAATTATGTCTCAACTAAGTAAACGTCATGTTCCTCTATAAGAAATACCACAACTGGCTTTAGAGTAGAAGAAACATAATAGCTGATTTGGTGTGTAAAAAAAAAGTTTACATCTCAAAAAACCTAAGTACTATATGTGGTTTACATTATTTTTCACATTTATAAAAAATTAATTCTTCACAAATTTCATACATTTTTGAAAATATTAACCAGTTAGCCAACTAATACTAACAATTTCTCATAGATAGATTGATAGACAGATAGATAGACAGACAGATACATAGATAGATAGATAGATAGATAGATAGATAAATAGATTCATGCCACACTTGTTTTCCTTTTAATCTATAAGTTCCAAATTTGTTGCAAATATTCACAGACATATGGCTTTCTAAGTCAAATATAGCCAATCTGCTAGGTACGTAATTTAAAAATTCTTAATCTTAAGTGACTCTACTCTCTGAGAAGCTACAGTTTGCCAATATCTCCTCACCTAGGAATGGAACTTCCTACCCAACCTCACACTCCACCCTGGGTTTTGTTTAGCTTGAACAGCACAGGTCTGTGGTCCCACAATGGTTTAGAGTTCAGATGTGTAAGTGTCTCTGCTCATTGTCAGCTTTTCTCTTTGTATTTCACACTGTTTCGAAGCCCTTCTCTGCAACAGTATCTGCGCCTTGGCATAGGGCTGTGACAGCGTGATATCTCACTTCGGTCTAAGCTTTCTGCCCTCTCTTATTCTCTGCACTTTGAAAGCTTACATGTCTCTGTGTTAATTATCTTCTACTGCAAAAAGGAGCTTTCCTTTTGAAGAATGAAAATGCATTAACCTATAAGAATAATGACAAGTAAATCAGTTGATTATCTTCCAGAACTTGAAGGTAAGAATTTGTTGCTAAAGACATCACATATTTGAGTCATAAAAAAATAACACTGGGTTCAATCCCCAGCTCGAAAAAAAAAGAACCAAAAAAAAAAAAAAAAAAAAAAAAAAAAAAAAAAAAAACCAGCCAACCAGGTAATCACATGGAAGCTTCAGCCCTGCTACTCTGGGAAGAAAAACAGTAATAATTAACCTAATCTAGCTGTATACCATGCTAGTTACAAAAGTGACTCATCTGACCAAATGTACCTGAACATAATGAAAAAAACAATTTCTGATTAAATTTAATTCCTAATTCAGTACTGCCTAGTTTTTTGTGTCAACTTGACACGAGCTGGAGTTATCACAGAAAAGGAGCCTCGATTGTGGAAATGCCATCATGAGACCCAGCTGTAAGGCATTTACTCAACTAGTGGTCAAGGTGGGAGGACCCAGCCCATTGTGGGTGGTGCCATCCTTCGGCTGGTGGTCTTGGGTTCTATAAGAGAGCAAGCTGAGCAAGCCAGGGGAAGCAAACCAGTAAGAAACATCCCTCCATGGCCTCTGCATCAGCTCCTGCTTCCTGACCTGCTTGAGTTCCAGTCCTGACTTCCTTTAGTGATAAAACAGCAACGTGTAAACAAGCTGAATAAACCTTTCCCTCCCCAACTTGCTTCTTGGTCATGATGTTTATGCAGGAATAGAAACCCTAAGACAGGGTCAGTGGCTAAATAGATCATAGGACTTAGAGGAAAATTTACTGTTATTCAGTCTTTCCATTTGTATTGAAGGAAATTTAAAAGCAGTGTCTTAATGTTGAATTTTCATATGTTCAACTTTTTTAAAATATGGTTGATTATATTTGTTCTTATTGTTATTGAGTGTTTTATATGTTAATTCATTTTCAGTGCATTTATTAATCTGCTGTGAAATATTTTTATCAAAGTAACTCAGAAGACATATAATTTTGCAAGTGTTAGATTCTCTGTTACTCAAAATAAATTTATTTTTAATTTTTAATTTATTTATTTTTAGTTTTTGTGCAATTTTTTCTTTTTTTATAAAAAATAGATTTTTCTTTCATATTATTTTTCCTGATTACACTTTGCCCTCCTTATTGTCTTGTCTTCCTACCTCCCCTTCCAAACAATCCACTTTTTGTCTTGTATTAGAAAACAAACACTTCCAAGGAAAATAATGAAATAAAATACCATAAACGAAAATCTGAAACATCAAATTCTGTTTAGAGCCTAGTGTCCCAGGGTCACTCACTCTCTGCATTTTGTCTTTCTGTCGATCTCTACATTTTCTTTCTTCTACGACAGAACAATGCTTCTCTGATGATGGTTGAGCTAGGCACTCATCTGCTCAGCTGACCAACTTGCTTCTCTGGAAGGCTTGGCCAGAGGTAGACTTGAGAATGCCTACTGGCGTTCCTGACTCAGATTACATGACAAGTTGGGAGGAAATCTGGAAGAGAAGATCTGCATGACACCTTGGAAGTCAGAGAGCAGGGGAGGAAACTGCAGCAGGTGGTTCACTGCCCCCTGGATGGAGTTATCAACATTTATCTTTAAATTCAATTTTTTTATTTGTGAATATACTAATATTTTAATATTCCTAGTACAAATATGGCGTGTAACTGAATGTAATTAGTGATAGAATTTGTCCAATTCCTAGCTTGACAGTTAATAGATTATGTTTAAAGATTTTTCTTTAATAACTTGAGTATTTCTTATTTACATTTCTATTGTTATTCCCCTTCCCGGTATCCAGGCCAACATTCCCCTAACCCCTCGCACTCCCCTTCTATATGGGCATCCCCTCCCCATCCTCCCCCCATTACCACCCTCCCCCCAACAATCACGTTCACTGGGGGTTCAGTCTTGGCAGGACCCAGGGCTTCCCCTTCCACTGGTGCTCTTACTAGGATATTCATTGCTACCTATGAGGTCAGAGTCCAGGGTCAGTCCATGTATAGTCTTTAGGTAGTGGTTTAGTCCCTGGAAGCTCTGGTTGGTTGGCTTTGTTGTTCATATGAGGTCTCGAGCCCCTTCAAGCTCTTCAAGTCCTTTTTCTGATTCCTTCAACGGGGGTCCTATTCTCAGATCAGTGGTTGCTGCTGGCATTCGCCTATGTATTTGCTGTATTCTGAGTGTGTCTCTCAGGAGAGATCTACATCCAGTTTCTGTCGGCCAGTACTTCTTTGCTTCATCCATCTTATCTAACTAGGTGGCTGTATATGTATGGGCCAAATGTAGGGCAGGCTCTGAATGGGTGTTCCTTCTGCCTCTGTTCTAAACTTTGCCTCCCTGTTCCCTACCAAGGGTGTTCGTGTTCCCCTTTTAAAGAAGGAGTGAAGCATTCACATTTTGGTCATCCTTCTTGAGTTTCATGTGTTCTGTGCATCTAGGGTAATTCAAGCATTTGTGCTAATAGCCACTTATCAATGCATGCATACCATGTGTGTTTTTCTGTGATTGGGTTACCTCACTCAGGATGATATTTTCCAGTTCCATCCATTTGCCTATGAATTTCATATAGTCATTGTTTTTGATAGCTGAGTAATATTCCGGGTCAGTTTCATGAATTCAATATTTTTAATACATAAAAAATTCTGTAAACTTGAGTTTTCTTCCTTTGCCATTAACCTCCCTGTTCCCAACAAACTTGTAAAACAAATAAATAAATTTATGGCAATTTCAGTTGACATGTACTGAAATGAACAAAACTAATTATTATACAAGTAATTATTATTAATTAGTAGGGTTTTGAATTTCTGTTTTTTTTTCAATGTTGAACATTTGGTCTTTTTTTATTTTCAATAATGCTACTTCCCATTGTCATCTGGTGATTTATTTCACAGTTGATTTCTTTTAACGTGAAGCACGAGGTGCCATGATCAGGAGCCATCTCCGTCTTGTCAGCTCACATCCAGAGAGTCACAGTACCTGACTGGGATCACAAATTCATGCATGAGATTCATGAGTGAAAATAATAAAAAGTATTGGATGTAAAATGAACTATAAGAATGATTTGATGTTATATAATAGTCAAATGTGTTAGGCTGAAAACAACCTTAAACAGGGACCAAAAACAATAAGGTCTCTTATTTTTCCATAGTAAAATGAAAATAATTACATAGAAGGGTTAGAAAAATTTATACATGTGAGTTAAGGCTCATCCAGTAGGTGAGAATTAATGCATTGTGCTGCACAACTCTGCAATTGTATATGGCCTGTATGATTATGGCCTTAGAGGACAAAATATTGCTTCAATAATTTTCTAACTCACTTTAATTTCTAACTAAATTCCGAAATAATTATCTTTGTAACCACAGATAACCATACCCCACACTTATCGTCAAAGGTGATTCATTTTGTAGCAGATAAACACCATTAAAGAAATCCAGACCTGGACAAATGCAGAGAAAACTGACCACGGCATGCTATGTCAGAACTAATCTAGCTATAGCACAATTGTTATACCTGTGAGTCTGGTAAACAACATGGAAAGAGAGGCTAGATGTCTGAGAGCCAGAGCAATAGAATGTCTGCTTTAGGAAACTGACTTCAGTACACGACAGGGAAATCTCAGCACTACTCTTGCTTAAACAAGACCTGAAATATGTTGACACATCATCAAGGGGATAAACCCCACAAGACCCTACCCAAAGAAGAAGAGCTACAAGTGATAAAGTGAATGAGGGAGATCAGTTTTTTCTAAGAATGGAAAGAGAAAAAATAACTAACTCAGAAAGGACACGATTAATAGAATCACAAGTCTTAAGTCTTTTGTTAACACCTCAATTTACTGAAAATCATTTAAACATCTGCATGTCATATTATATATGCTTTGACAAGTATGTTAAAATGATATCATTTCTCATACTTATTCCATTGGTAGGGTAAATTAATTTGAATTGTGAGCCTACATTACAGTATACAAATAAATATACAGTTTCCATAAACAAGATTGTACTACTATACTGATTTTATATTAATTTATGAGAATATCCTAAGTATTTAGAATTATAAGACCCATTGAGAAACAAGAAATTATATCTTATTTAAAATTATACTGAGATATTTAACTATATATCTAAGAATAACCATTGAAATCTCAGAAAAGAATAGTTATTAAACAACAATAAAAATAAATAGAATTTCAAAATTAATCTTAGTCTAAAAGCTGTGCTTCAGTGCATGGTCAAGTCTGCACGTCAATCTTATAGCAGAATTTGTTAAAGAATATGAAAAAGGACTGGATTTAATAGTGAAAAGAGGTCACAGAGAACAGCTGATACTGGCATTGGGTGACAGGGTCAGAGTTTCTTATTGTAAGGGCCTTGGTGAAGGTGCAGCCTGTTACAGTGGAATCTCCAGGATGTTGGAGATGTCAGGATCAATGGATGACTGCCATTGATAGTGGCAGGAGTGGAATAGGGCTTTCTTGCAGGCTAGCAGGCATGTTGTGTTTGTTGCACATGGCAGAATCAGAGAAGTAAGCTGCTCAAGGCATTTGGAGCATAGAAGATCAAGAGTTCCAGGCATGAAACACTGAGCTATTGTCACTACTGGCTGTCAGTTGTATTTTATTTAATTATAATCGTACCAGGCTTCCTACATCCTAGATTAAGAATTCTATAACATTTAGTTGTTGGAGTCCACACTTAAGAGATTTGATTTTTAAAGAGGGCTGTGGCTTTAAAACGTTTATGTTTTTAAAGATTATAGACATTCTTAGCAATGTGTATAAAGGTTAAATCCAAGTGGATTAAGGACCTCCACATAAAACCAAATACACTCAAACTAATAGAAGAAAAAGTGGGGAAGAGTCTCGAACACATGGGCACTGGGGAAAATTTCCTGAACAAAACACCAATGGCTTATGCTCTAAGATCAAGAATTGACAAATGGGGCCTCATAAAACTGCAAAGCTTTTGTAAAGCAAAAGACACTGTTATTAGAACAAAATGGCAACCAACAGATTGGGAAAACGTCTTTAACAATCCTACATCTGATAAAGGGTTAATATCCAAAATATACAAAGAACTCAAGAAGTTAGACTCCAGAGAGACAAATCACCCTATTAAAAATGGGGTACAGCGCTAAACAAAGAATTCACAGCTGAGGAATGCAGAATGGCTGAGAAACACCCAAAGAAATGTTCAACATCCTTAGTCATCGGGGAAATGCAAATCCAAACAACCCTGACATTCCACCTCAGACCAGTCATAATGGCTAAGATAAAAAACTCAGGTGACAACAAATGCTGGCAAGGATGTGGAGAAAGAGGAAAGCTCTTCCATTGTTGGTGGGATTGTAGACTGGTACAACCATTCTGGAAATTAGTCTGGAGGATCCTCAGAAAATTGGACATTCCACTACCTAAGGACCCAGCTATACCTCTCTTGGGCATATACCCAAAAGATGCTCCAACATACAACAAAGAAACGTGATCCACTATGTTCTTAGCAGCCTTATTTATAATAGCCAGAAGCTGGAAAGAATCCAGATGCTCTTCAACAGAGGAATGGATTCAAAAAATGTGGTACATCTACCAGATGGAGTACTATTCAGCTATCAAAAACAATGATTTCATGAAATTCATAGGCAAATGGAATGAACTAGAAAACATCCTGAGGGAGGTTACTCAATGCACTCATCGATAAGTGGATATTAGCCAAAAAGTTCAAATTACCCAAGATGCAATCTACAGACCACAGGAAGATCAAGAAGATGGATGACCAAAATGCAGATGGTCCCACTCCTTCTTAAAAGGGGGAAATTTTTCATAGGAGGGGATATGGAAGCAAAGTTTAGAGCAGTGATTCAAGGAATGGCAATTCAGAACCTGACACATATGTGGTCCACATATACACAGCCACAAAAACTAAATAAGATTGATGAAGCTAAAAAATGCATGCGGAAAGGAAGTGCATATAGATCTCTCTTGAGAGACACATCCAGAGCACGTCCAATACAGAGGTCAATGCTAGCAGCAAATCACCGAACTTAGAATAGGACTCCCTTAGGCAGAATTAGAGGAAGTATTGAAAGAGTTGAAGGAGCTTGCAACCCCATCAAAACAACAATGCCAACCAACCAGAGCTTCCAGTAACTAAACCACTACTGAAAGACTATACATGACTGGACCCAGGGCTCCAACTGCATATGTAGCAGAGAATAGCCTTGTTGGGGCACCAGTGGACAGGAAAGCTCTTGGTCTTGCCAAGTTTGGACCCTCAGTGTAGGGGAATATGGGGGAGGGCAATAAGAGGGATGTATTGGGGGAACACCCATATGGGGTAGGGGTATGGGAGAATCGGGGCTTATGGACAGAAAACTGGGAAGAGGAATAACCTTTGAAATGAAAGTAAAGAAATATATAATAAAAAAATTAAAAAAAAAAAGAAAGAGGTAGCAGTATTTACAACTAATTACTCACCCATGGAACTGGCTCCACTGACAGCGAAAAGCCACACCAGTAGTTTCATAGACTATTTAAGAAAACTGATACTTTTCTGATGTTGAAAAGAATGACCAAAATCCTAATAGTACTGAAGCATAGAACAGGAGATATTCATTTTGTCTACTTCCTGGAACTCCAGATGTTGCACAAAGCCTCCTGATAGACATGTATCACAGTATGTGTGCATATTGCAAGAAAAACCAGTCACTTGCTTGTTTCATTTCTAAGGTTTTTATTCTTTGATATTATTATTCAAGTTTTATATTTTGAGTACCATTTTATTTAAATATTTAGCTTGTTCTACTTTTAACACGGTTGTCCTTTAAGGAAGTAAGAGACATGGCTTGTATTATTACTCTATTTGATACTTTTAAGAAAAGGTAACATAACATTTGATATTATGTAATAGTTACCATGTAGGCAGTTCATCCATATTAGCTTTTGTTTGAACATATGTTATATAACTGTGGTTAAGTTTTAAAAAATTATTAAGTACTCTTGGCACTTACAGCCTAGTTAATTATTCTTTATTTTAGACTTGCCAGCATAACCAAGTTGGGAATTTGGATCCAGTATTTCAGATCAATTATTTTGAATGTTTTAATACATACCCCAGTTTTGCTAACATTTTATTAATTAGTAAAATGATAAATCCTTACTTTCATTAATTTATTTTACATAAAGAGTTTTAATTATTTTTAATTAAAATTAACAAATTATCTGTCACATTTGTTTGAAATGGCCTACATTCCCCTTTGATTCTAAATAAACTTTAAAAATATACTGATACTATAAGTTATGTGTTTACTATGACCTATAATTAACTTGAGCCATATCTGTGCCAATAATAAGTTAATAAGAATAAGATGGATGTTAACCACATAATATACAATGATAGAGATCAATATATACAAGTATTACATAAACTTGGCCTTGTTTAAACTTACTTTTCTTTGAATGAACTTATAAGCAGCATACAAACTTAACAAAAATGCACAACCAACACAATGTATTTTATCCCTAGAGAATAAAAGAACATATAGTATCTGCATTTGGATAGGAAAGGTAGGAATTCCCAAAGATTTGTTGTGCATGAAAACTCAAATGCTATATAATTCTCCTAAGAAATTAAGTGATGCAATCATGATTTACAAAAACAGACATGAATTCATAAATTTTGTATGTAATTGTAACATAGAAGTGCCCAATATGGTACATTAGTCCAGGCTTCAAAAGATATTCAGAAAGAGTTCTTCTGCTAAACTTAAGAGAACATTTTTGTCAGTTTATGTTTGAAGGTTTCTTTTCCAATATTGTGTTGAAATTTAATTGTCATGGTGATAGTGTTAAGATGTGGTACATTCAGGGGGCCATTAGGCCATGAGGTTTCAGCTCATATGATTGGTGATCATGGGTATGGTTTAAGAAAGAATGAATTCAGCCCAATTTTCTCTTCTTTTCTTTGTTAGCATGACCATTCATCCCACTATAACATAGCATGGTAGTCTCTGCCAAATATCTGTGCTGATATCGTGGTCTTTGGTTTCCAACATTCAGAACATGAATCGAACAAATTTCTATTGTTTCTAAATTACCCTGTCTGCAATATTTCACATTGCAATTTTAAAAGACATTAATTCAAGACACCTATTCAGCAATTGGGATTTTCTCTTTGACACAGAACTTTACACTTTGGAACATAAAAGAGGCTTGAATTTCTACTGCTTACATTGGAAAAGGTCACCTCTTCTGGGGAGAGGGAAGAATATAACAAAGAACTCAACAACAGTGACTAAGAGTAAAACAATAAAACTTCTAAAATATGCAAGCTTTGCTTTGGGGATTTCAGAAGCGAGTTGCCACTAAAAAGTTTGAATTCTTTTGGAGTGTGATAGCGAATAATCAAATTCTTATAGCAGGAACACAGACATGATACAGACAGCAGTGCAATGGAAAGATAATACAGAAAAGAATGATAAAACAAATACAAATACAGACAAAACTCTGGAGAGCTTGATTTCTCTCACATGACCATTTATGAAATTTTATAGGCCTTCTTTGGTTTAGTTAATCTATTTTATTTGTAGCATTTCTTTCCTTCTTTCATTTATTTATTTATTTCTGGTATTTTTAAAGTATTTTTTAATTCACTTTACAACCCCATATCAGCCCATCCTCTCTTCCCAGTACCCCCTCAAGGAAGACCTCCCTCCATTCCACCTCTTTCTCCCCCTAACAAGCCACCCCTACAAGCACACATCAAGTCACTGCAGGACTAGGAAATCCTCTTCCACTGAGGCCAGACAAGGCTGCTGTCAATTTAGGGGCTTGGGATCAATAGGCAATCAAGCAACCGGCTCAGGGACAAACCCTCCTCCAGTTGTGGGTGAGTATTTGCATTTCAAATGTTATCCTTTCTCCAGGTTTCCCCCTCTGTCATCCCCCCCCACCCTGCTTCTATGAGGATCCTCCTCCTCCTGCCCACATGCTTCCACCTCAACACCCCAGCATTCTCCTACACTGGGGAATCAAGTGTTCACAGGACCAAGGGCTTCTCCTCCTATTGATGCCAGACAATGCCATCCTCTGCTACATTTGCTGCTGGAGCCATGGGTCCCTCCATGTGTACTCTTTGGTTGGTAGTTTAGTCCCTCAGAGCTCTAGAGGTTATGGATGGTTGATATTGTTGTTCTTTCTAGAGTGTTGCAAGCCTCTTCAGCTCTTCCGATCCGATCCTTTCTCTAACTACTCCATTGGAGTCCTTGTGCTCAGTCCAATGGTTAGCTGCAACCATCCTCATCTGTATTGGTAAGGCACTGGCAAAGCTTCTCAGGAGACACTCGTATCTGGCTCCTGTCAGCAAGCACTTTCTGGCAATAGCAATAGTGACTGGGTTTGGTGGCTGCATATGGTATGGATCCCCAGGTGAGACAGTCTCTGTATATCCTTTTCTTCAGTCTTTGCTCCACTCTTTGTCCTTGTATTTCCTTTAGACAGGAGGAATTTGGGTTACAGTTTTGAGAAGGGTGGGTGGCCCCATTCTCCAACCGGGGCCGATAAATACCAAGCTGCTGATGTGCTACACCTATGTCTAGTCCAGTCTGTGCTCACTTTTTGGTTTATAATTCAGACTCTGTGAGTCCCCAAGAGTTCAGAGTAGTTGACACTGTGCATCTTCCTGCTGAGTTCCTATCCTCTTAAGGTTCCTTGATCATTCTCCCAAATCATCCATAAGATTCCCCAGGCACTACTTATTATTTGAGTGTGAGTCTCTCCCTCTCTATCCGTTGACTGCTGAGTGGAGCATCTCAGAGAACAGTTATGCTATGTCCCTGACTGTAAGCCTAACATTATATTTACTAGTGCCAGGGATTAGTCCTTGCCAATGGGATGGGTCTCTATTTGGGGCAATACTTGGTTGGTCATTCTCTCAGTCTCTGCTCTATGGTTGTCCTGTGCATCTTGTGGTCAGGACACATTTTGGGTCAAAGGTTTTATGGATGCTTTGCTGGCCCTATCACTCAACTAGGAGTCCTGCCAAGCTACATAAAGTAAACACTTCAGAATATATAGCCAACAGCCAAAATTCTCAGTTACAGTCACCCCATAGACCCAATACCCCCATCCTAGGTCTCTGGCACATCCTAGAGATTGCCACCCCCATGAGCCATCTCCCTTTTCTCTCCCTTGTTCTCCTCACATATGATCTCTCTCACCTTCCTACCCCACTCCCCATACACTTTCCACTCAGTTCCCTCCATCCATTGACATCCTATATCTATTTTGTTTCCCCTTCTGAGAAAGATTCAACCAACCTCATTTAGGCTTTCCTTGTTATTGACTTCTTTGGGTCTGTTAATTGTAGCATGCCTATTCTATGCTTTATGCCTAATATCTGCTTACATGTGAATGCATACCGTACATGTTCTTTATGGTCAGGGTTACTTCACTCAATATATTTTCTAGTTCCATCCATTTGCCTGCAACTTCATAATGCCCTTGATTTTAATAGCTGTTTTAGTGTTATTTTATTGTGTAGATATACCACATTTTCTGTATTTATTCTTCAATTGAGAGACATGTAGTTTGTTCCCAGTTTCTGGGTATTACAAGGCTGCTATAAACATAATGAAGCATCTTTTGGGTATATGCTCAGGAGTGGTTTAGAACTGGATCTTGAGGTAGAACTATTTCCAAACTTCTGAGAACCTTCCAAATGATTTCCAAAGCACAAGTTTGCACTCCAACCATCACTCCACTGTTGTCTGGCTTCTTGAATTCTTCTTATATTTTGGATATTGGGCCTCATTTTGTCCTGATGATGGTCTTCTTTGACTTACAGAAACTTTTCATTTTTATGAGGTTCCATTTGTTAATTCTTGACATTAGTGTGTGAGCCATTGGTTTATTTTATACTTGGGTAAGAGGCTTATGCCTTTCTTTAGACACATTGTTTGAACAGATACCTAGAAAAAGTAAAGATAACTTAGTTATTCTAACATCTGGTAAATCTAGATTCTGAAGAAAGCAAACAAAATGAGAACAGAGAAATAGCTGAAAGTTATAGCAGAAATTTAGGAATAATGGATACTTAATAACAAGATACAAATGTGTGATCAGTATAAGACTGAAGGGGAGTTTCCACTAGCAACCACATTTTCTTTAAAAGATAAGAATTGTGCCTATTCTTCCAATGGCACTGCTCAGACCCAGTAACAATACTATGGGTAAATAGGATTTTTTCTCATAGCCCTGCACCACACATCCACACTATTTTAGAGCAATACTCCTTCTGATATTTCACCACAAGGTTCCAGAGAGGAGGGTCTCCTTTATACAATGTTTTTGTCTTACGATCAAGGACCAAGCAGTGTCAAACCCCAGGAAACTGGCAAACTCCAAATGAAGGTAACAAGATCAAGAACATTTATTCTCTTGACACTTTTATTACTGCAGTGGAATACTTTACAAGAGAATTTATTTAACATTACACTGTACAAGAAGTGGCAGTAAACAGTTAGCATGCTTTGCCCTTCTCTATTCTGGCATTGGAAAGAATAGCCAATTTTGTGTACTTGCAAGAAGGCATGTCTGTTGCTAGATGGTAACAGCTTTTCCAGTTCCCTATACATCTATATTCCACTCTATAATCTTATCTCATTAGTATGAATTGTGGTTACTCTTGTCAACTCCTTTACTAAATGACTTAGAAACAGAAATGAGCAATGCACAGACCTGGTGTTAATATCCTTTTATATCAATAAGGAATATGCATAGGTGAATAAGGCTAGCTAAAGTATGGATGTACAATGATTTGACCATCATAATAATAGGCAAAGTGAAAATATTTTAAAAGTACTAGAAGGAAATGAAGAGACCAGTTCAGGAAGATTAAATATGAGTTTGAATCCTTGTGCAGATATGAGAAAAGCCTTATTTAGAAACTTGACCATTGAGACAGCATGAGTGGATCAACACATTGGTTCAGACTAGAATATAATGGCAAAATGATATAGATTTTCAACAAATTATATTCAGTAAATCTTCATGGTTTTCAAAGGGATCATGTTATATAAAAAAGAGAATGGATAATATTGAAGAAATATTGGGTAAATGGAAAATATAGATTAAAACAAATGTAACATTAGCAAAATAATTAGCTTCCATCATTTTAGAAATATGTTTTCTTTTCCCTACAGAAGATTCAGAACGTAACTCAGAAGTGCTTGAATTCATGATGCCTCATATAAAAGCCATTACATGTAAAAGGGATTACAGGTGCATGCTTCATTAGCTGAGAGTGACACTATTACAGTGAGCTAACACACAGGTGTCTCGACATGTGCTTTATATTTTTATAGGCAATTAGTGAAAGCATATAACATGTAAAATATTCTTATTTAAAAGAGTCAGATTTGAAATGCTACTTAAAAGTAAAATGCATTTTAAAAATGAAAAATAATGTGTAGCTATTTATATTAATAGATTATGGATTCTAAACTTATGTTATCAGATATAAAATATCATTCCGGGTTTCAAAAACTTGATTATATGAACTTAAATAAAACAGATAGTTAGATCTCTAAAATCAGATCTTTAGTGCAAGAAACAGAATCACATTTTATAAAGAAAAATAGACATATTTGCAGTTACATGAATAAATGGTAATGCTTGTCTTCTAAAACATGCATTATAATCAGTAAATTTGCAAAATTTGGAAAACCAAAAGAGCATTATCAAATAAATTTAAATAAATAATATTATAGAATATTCACCACTAACAAATCAAAAATTATTATCATTCAATGACCTTCTTCATATAAGATAAACATAAATCCTAGTCAGAATTATCAAGGTCAGGGAGTGACAAAACAGAACATATGCAAAGATACAAAATCATATATGAAGAAACAAAAACTCTAAATTAACCTAAAAACAAGAATGAAACTCATACAAAAACCAATTCCACCAAAATTATCGAGAATCAGAAACTTCACAATGCAGTTCTAATAAATATCTCAAGAACTGATAGTTTTATCTAATGCTTAAGAAAACTGAGGATCAGAGGATGTTTATAAGTATATTTCCCAATGCTAGCATTGCTCTGATGTTAAAGGAAAAAGAAAGGGCACAACAATATAATTGATCCATTATCATTCATAAATACATCTAAAAACCCTTAAAGTATCTAAAAATATAAACATAAAAATCTCACCTACATAAAAACATAAATTAAAAATAACCAGGTATTATCCAAATGCAAGGGTACTTTAATATAGGACAATAACATGTAATGATTTCAATACATGAAATTAATGATTAAATTCTATTATTGATACAAATTTATTAAATAATATAAAGTGATTTTCTCTTTGTGTTTGGAGAACCTATAGATCAAAACAAAAGAATAATTCTAAGATTATATTTAGTGGTGAAAAATCTAGCACATAAGAAAGAAATGTAAGAATAGCTAACTACACTTTCTATTTGTTGCAATGTTATAAGACGATATCTATATAGATCAGTAAGTGTAATAGTGATCATTTTTCTTGCAATTATAGAGTGAAATAATAAACAAAGTAATATAATCATGTCTATGTGTGACAGGATATGACAATATTGAAAGCAATCAATCTCAGTATAAAATCTGTATATAAAAAATAAAATCTGTCTATATTTCTGTATTATTCTTGTAAAAAATGTAAAAAGTTCCCATAAAAAAATAAAATAACACTTATAATTTGAGATATTTAAAGCACTAAGGCTAAAGAGCAATCTCAGTCAATAAAGTCTGTATCACAAAAGCATAAGGGACTTAATTTGTATCCCCAATACCTAATGAAAAGCCTAGTTTAGCTGAACTCGTGAACACATCAGTAAAAATGAAGGAGCTGGAGACAAGCAGAATTATATGATTGCAGATGAGCCAGCATGGACAAAGCAACACACTCCAGCTTCAGTGAGAGACCCAAAAGTTAATTAGAAACTAAGGCAGACAACAAACATTTGGTCTCTGACCTAGTCATATATAGGTCACCATGTGTATTGACACACATAAACACACACATAAACAGCATATATACATAAAATAGAAATCAAAGTATGAAAAACATCTTAATGAATTTGAGAACAGATGTAAAATTTCAGCAATGAAAACCACTAAAGATCACAGAGAAAAAGAAAAACTTGATGGAAATACATAGTTTCAAGAATATTAATTTTAAATATGGAAATATAATAACTTCTACAAATCTATGTTTAATCAATGACTATAAACATTTTCTTACTGCATATGGTATTAGTATTTTGATATTCTTAATTATTGACATGGAAATTTTTAATGTGTATGAAGACAATATTAACATAACATACACCAAACTAAGGTAAAAAAATAGGAACAGAGAACTTGATGAACACAGGATAACGAAGTGTCTCAAAGCTACTAAAGTCTGTGAAGTCACTCGATCATCAGACCAGGTTCCATCAGAGCAAGAGAAAAAGTTTCATAACAGATAGCATATTTACGAACTCTTGCTTGTCTATAGTGAAGAATAGGAATTTCAATTGAAAAATGATTGTTTTCCAGAAGTATCTGGAACAAATTAAGGTATATATTGAAACCAGTGATTGATCTGAAAACCTTAAAAATATAGAAAATCATGAAGAGTACAAAATGGATCATAGACTGAGAGATAAGGGGGAAAGGAGAAAAACTCCAGAAGAATGTTCCCCAATTCATCTACCTCTTTTTTCCCCTTTAAAACGCTAAGCAAATGGGAAGGAAGGAGCAAGAGTTAAAGGAATCAGAAGTCAAGAGACTAACACAATAAAATTTATTCATGAAATGCTAGGTTATAATGCAACATATACACACACACACACACACACACGCACACACCCATAATTGGCCACAATGCATACATAAAAACCACTTACACAGTGGAATACTACTCAGCTATTAAAAAACTATGACTTCCAGAATTTTGTAGAGAAATGAATGGAATTCAAAAGGATCATCCTGAGTGAGGTAACTCAGACCCAAAAGAACATACATGGTATGTACTCATTGATAAGAGGAAATTAACCAAAATCTCTTAATACACATGAACCAATCCACAGACCAAATGAAACCAAACAAGAAGGAAGGCAAGAATGTGGATATGTCAATCCCACTTAGAAGAGGGAACAAAGTAATCACAGGAGGCAAGAGGAAGAAGGGAGAAAGGGACCAGGGTGTGATAGGAGAAGTGGAAGGGAACCATGCGGATGACATTAATCAAAATACACAACAGCAGGGAGATAGAATCTGAAGAGTCCTCCTCCAGTAAATAGTCATAACCCCCAGTAGAGAGATCTCAAAATTTTTCATCCTGAGTATATACATTCAGCTGGTTCATTGCTCCTGCTACATTTGTCACAGAGAACGGTCTTATCTGTCATCAATGAAAGGGAGCCACTTGGTTCTCTTTGTTAGGTTGCCCTAACAAAGGGGGATGCTGGAGGGGTGAGTTGGGAGGGGGTGGGTTGGGTAGAAAGCAACTACTAAGAGGCAAAGGGGAGAGGGTTTTCAGAGGAGAGATCAGAAGTGGGACATTTGAAATGTAAATAAACTGTATAAAATGTGTATATCATCTGCATTGACTTCTTCTGTATGCTAACCATCCTAGCCTCATGTCATGCATTATGCCACACAGAGGCTCAAGATCTTTTTATTACTCTCTCCTACCATTACAGCATTCATTGAAGTTAGTGTCAATTGAATGCTTAGTCAATAGAGAGGTTCTGTCACAGTTAAGTCACATACAGAGCAGAAGTTTTATAAAAGCATCTATATTTTATGTAGAAACTTATAGCCTCAGGAAGTCCCTCCTTATTCCTTCCTGCCTCCCTCACAGTTTTCCCAAGATATTCCAGGCATAACTCCTTACCCAAGCCTTTGTGTTAGGTCATCTCTGTCCTAGAGGAGTCTATTGCAAAGAGCCATCAGTAACTCCTTCATCTTTACACCATTCAGAAGTCACCTATACAATACAAGGACTGTACTTGCCCTCTACAATCAAGAAATTGATCCTCCATATTAAGAAAAATTATTTCTGTTTTACTCTTTATCTTTTAGTAGTTTAGTTTACTTATTTGGTTGGCAGCCTTGGCTTATTTTGTTTCCATTGCTGAAATGATGCTTGAAATGGTGATAATGTTTCTCAATCTGTATAATTAAAAAGAAGAATTTCCTACTGAATAGATTCTCAATAAACACAAAATAAATTACTTCATGAGATAACTGTGAGTATGTATATTAGAAAATCAACTTGGCAAAAGTTTTCCTCCCAAAATAAATTATTGTTTTCATATTTTTTGTTTACTCTTATAAATCTGAACATTATATCCTTCATTTCTTCTTTTATTCTCATCCTCACCTCTTTATGTCTCCCAAACTCCTTTTCAATTTCATGGTCTCTTTCAAAATGTGTGCGTGCGTGTGTGTGTGTGTGTGTGTGTGTGTGTGTGTGTGTGTGTGTGTTCATAAGTACATATATCCTGTATATATGCTGAATATTGAAAATTAAGTATTGGATAAGCATATATCAGTGTAGCTGGTTTTCGCTCAACCTGACCCAAGCAAGATCCATCTTATAGCCATCTTCTTTGACCCAAACTATAGCCATCTTAAAACCATCTCCTTTGACGCAAACTAGAACCGTCATAGAGTCATAGAGTCCTTTTAATTTCAATTGAGAAATTACTTCTATAAAATTGGGTTATAGACAAAACTGTCTGGCATTTTCTTAATTAGTGATTGATGGAGAAGGGTCCAGGAGGGTTGATGACATCCCTGGGATGTTATCCCTATGCTCTATAAGAAAGCAGGCTGAGTTTTCTCATGTGAGAAACAAACTAGTAACATTTCTTCCTGGCCTCTGTCAGCTCCTACATCTAGATTACCAATTTAGGTCATTGCCTTGGCTTTCCTAATGGACCGTGAGCCAGGAAACATAGGCCAAACAAACCTTTTCCTCCTCAAGGTGCTTGTAGTCATGGTACTTTACCACAGCTTTAATAACACATCAAAGACAATAAGAATTATGAGACCCATCTCTACAATATAGTTTGTCCCTTTCTCAAGAATTAATGGCATGAGCTCTTCATGAGCCACAATAAATGGTGTTGTCATTGTTTAGGATTGTGCAATCCATACTATTCAGATTTCATGGGAAACCTTCACTTCCCCATATAAGAGAAACAATCTTATAGCAGGTGCCCTAGTTTCTGTTTTACTTCCATCCATGTCCTATATTATAATGTTGTGCTTCCCTTAAGTGTAATGATTGTACTGTAGATACATCAAGTGGACCATGGCATGGAAGGTTGTTCTCCACATTTTCCCTATTTTTGATTTTTTGTAATAGTCCTTGTCTTGACAAAAAATTGATGAGAGACAAAACATACATACATATATATACATATATATACATATACATATATATACATATATATATATATATATATTTGAGTGTAATATATTAGGATTGACCACCTGGTATTGTTTGGTCCATTACTTAGATTTCCTTTAAATTGTAATGCATATAGAGTATAACAGAAAAATTACATGAGAGTTTTTGAAATAGTAAAGTGTTTCAAAACCATAATTATTGACACAGAGAGTTGCATATTTCTAGTTAGTTTCTTTCTAAATCCTCTAGAGTAACTCAATGAAATAATGTTTTGGTTTTTAAGGCACAATAAAATAAAAATGTTCATAAACCTTATCATTAATCATCATAAAAAGTTCACAAGTATAAAATTTAAGAAGTAAAATATTATAACTTTTAGGTTAAGCCACCTGCAAACGCTGAAATGAGCAAAACCATCATTATCATGAACAGAACTAAATGCCTGACTCTATAAGCATATGGTTTCATTCAGATTATTAATAGAGAAATGCATAACTAGGAGTCACAAAAGTCATGTCTCAGATTTCTAAAGAATTTAACGTGAAAGGTGTACATCTTTTAAATGCTATGTAATGTCATATACGATGCAGTTGACAGGTTATGACAGATATCATTGAAAAAGCTATACTTACAATAAAAATGAAAGTGTCATTTCCAGATATTTTTCTATGTGTAATTAGTCCACTACATCTGGAAACCACATAATACCACACAGATATTCATTGGGAGTAAATCAATTTAATGGAGTGAAATAACTTGAACACAACCAGTTATTTTCATTGCTTTTCATTAGTCATCATATCTAGTCAAACATACTATCTGTTATAAATTATATTTTTAAAACATAAAAGTGATATTTAGGAAAGCATATCTCTTTCCAAACTATTAAATAAATAAAATATTTGCTAATATTTGTCTTTTGAAACTTTAATTGTAATTTCTGGAACTGTATAATTCATCAACTTACATAGCATAAAGCATTTTAATAATGAATATATATATATATATGAAATTTTATTGGTAAAAATTATTTGGTTATGCCATTTTCTTTTTTTTTTATTAACTTGAATATTTCTTATATACATTTCGAGTGTTATTCCCTTTCCCGGTTTCCGGGCAAACATCCCCTTCCCTCCTCCCCTTCCTTATGGGTGTTCCCCTCCCAACCCTCCCCCCATTGCCGCCCTCCCCCCAACAGTCTGGTTCACTGGGGGTTCAGTCTTAGCAGGACCCAGGGCTTCCCCTTCCACTGGTGCTCTTACTAGGATATTCATTGCTACCTATGAGGTCAGAGTCCAGGGTCAGTCCATGTATAGTCTTTAGGTAGTGGCTTAGTCCCTGGAAGCTCTGGTTGGTTGGCATTGTTGTACATATGGGGTCTAGAGCCCCTTCAAGCTCTTCCAGTTCTTTCTCTGATTCCTTCAACAGGGGTCCTATTCTCAGTTCAGTGGTTTGCTGCTGGCATTCGGCTCTGTATTTGCTGTATTCTGGCTGTGTCTCTCAGGAGCGATCTACACTTCTGCACTTCTTTGCTTCATCCATCTTGTCTAATTGGGTGGCTGTATATATATGGGCCACATGTGGGGCAAGCTCTGAATGGGTGTCCCTTCAGTCTCTGTTTTAATCTTTGCCTCTCTCTTCCCTGCCAAGGGTATTCTTGTTCCCCTTTTAAAGAAGGAGTGAAGCATTCACATTTTGATCATCCGTCTTGAGTTTCATTTGTTCTAGGGATCTAGGGTAATTCAAGCATTTGGGCTAATAACCACTTATCAATGAGTGCATACCATGTATGTCTTTCTGTGATTGGGTTAGCTCACTCAGGATGATATTTTCCAGTTCCAACCATTTGCCTACGAATTTCATAAAGTCGTTTTTGATAGCTGAGTAATATTCCATTGTGTAGATGTACCACATTTTCTGTATCCATTCCTCTGTTGAAGGGCATCTGGGTTCTTTCCAGCTTCTGGCTATTATAAATAAGGCTGCGATGAACATAGTGGAGCACGTGTCTTTTTTATATGTTGGGGCATCGTTTGGGTATATGCCCAAGAGAGGTATAGCTGGATCCTCAGGCAGTTCAATGTCCAATTTTCTGAGGAACCTCCAGACTGATTTCCAGAATGTTTGTACCAGTCTGCAACCCCACCAACAATGGAGGAGTGTTCCTCTTTCTCCGCATCCTCGCCAGCATTTGCTGTCACCTGAGTTTTTGATCTTAGCCATTCTCACTGGTGTGAGGTGAAATCTCAGGGTTGTTTTGATTTGCATTTCCCTTATGACTAAAGATGTTGAACATTTCTTTAGGTGTTTCTCAGCCATTCGGCATTCCTCAGCTGTGAATTCTTTTTGTTTAGCTCTGAACCCCATTTTTTTAATAGGGTTATTTGTCCCCTTGGTCTAACTTATTGAGTTCTTTGTATATTTTGGATATAAGGCCTCTATCTGTTGTAGGATTGGTAAAGATCTTTTCCCAATCTGTTGGTTGGTTATGCCATTTTCTTGTCACAGTTCTGTCTATATACCTGGAGGCCTATCAGCCCCTGGACAACTAGGCGAGACTCCTCCCCTTAATTCTTTCAGCTGCAGGGTCCTACAAATAGCAAACATTAAATTAAACTAGAGATACTTAAAGTAATTCCACTAAAATGAAGGACAAGACAAAACTGCCCACTTTCTCTGTGTCTATTCAGTATGGTGCTGGAATTTCTAGCTACAGTAATAAGACAGGTAAAGGACATCAAAGGGATACAAATATTAAAGTATTAGAAGTATTGCTATTCACAAATGATATGAAAATACACATTAGTGACACTAAAAGTTTCTAGCTCTGACAGAAGATAAACACCTTAATCAAAGTGGTTAGATACAAAAGTAACTCAAATAATTAATAATAATAGTAATAATAACAATAACAATAATCCATTTTTCAAATTATCTGAGAAAGAAATTAGGAAAACAACACTCTTCAAAATATTCACAAAAATATAAAATAGCTAGATATAACTTTAAACAAGAAGTGAAAAATATGTATAATAAGAACACCAAATCTTTAAAGAAAAAATTAAAGAAGATATCAGAAGATTCAAAGATCATCAAAGGTTCATGAATTGATAAGATTAATATAGTAGACACTCGCGGATCCCGGCCCGCAGCAGCTCTCTGATCCCAGACCCGTGGGAGAGAGGCCTCACCGCCTGGTCAGGTGGGCACTCCTGAGGCTGCAGAGCAGAAGAGACCACCAACACTGCCCACCCCCGCCCACATCCCTGGCCCAAGAGGAAACTGTATAAGGCCTCTGGGTGCCCGTGGGGGAGGGCCCAGGAGCGGCAGGACCCCTGCCTGAGACACCGCTGGACCCTGAAGGAAACAGACCGGATAAACAGTTTTCTGCACCCAAATCCCATGTGAGGGAGAGCTAAACCTTCAGAGAGGCAGACACGCCTGGGAAACCAGAAGAGACTGCTCTCTGCACACACATCTCGGACGCCAGAGGAAAACAACAAAGGCCATCTGGAACCCTGGTGCACTGAAGCTCCCAGAAGGGGCGGTGCAGATCTTCCCGGTTCCTGCCGCTGCAGAGAGCCCGTGGGCAGCACCCCAAGAGTGAACTTGAGCCTCAGGACCACAGGTAAGACAAACTTTTCTGCTGCAAGTGACCTGCCTGGTGAACTCAAGACACAGGCCCACAGGAACAGCTGAAGACCTGTAGAGAAGAAAAACTACACGCCCGAAAGCAGAACACTCTGTCCCCATAACTGGCAGAAAGAAAACAGGAAAACAGGTCTACAGCACTCCTGAAACACAGGCTTATAGGACAGTCTAGCCACTGTCAGAAATAGCAGAACAAAGTAACACTAGAGATAATCTGATGGCGAGAGGCAAGCGCAGGAACACAAGCAACAGAAACCAAGACTACATGGCATCATCGGAGCCCAATTCTCCCACCAAAACAAACATGGAATGTCCAAACACACCAGAAAAGCAAGATCTAGTTTCAAAATCATATTTGATCATGATGCTGGAGGACTTCAAGAAAGACGTGAAGAACTCCCTTAGAGAACAAGTAGAAGCCTACAGAGAGAATCGACATTAAAAAATCCCTGAAAGAATTCCAGGAAAACACAATCAAACAGTTGAAGGAATTCCAGGAAAAAAATGGAAATAGAAGCAATCAAGAAAGAACACATGGAAACAACCCTGGATATAGAAAAACAAAAGAAGAGACAAGGAGCTGTAGATACAAGCTTTCACCAACAGAATACAAGAGATGGAAGAGAGAATCTCAGGAGCAGAAGATTCCATAGAAATCATTGACTCAACTGTCAAAGATAATGTAAAGTGGAAAAAGCTACTGGTCCAAAACATACAGGAAATCCAGGACTCAATGAGAAGATCAAACCTAAGGATAATAGTTATAGAAGAGAGTGAAGACTCCCAGCTCAAAGGACCAGTAAATATCTTCAACAAAATCATAGAAGAAAACTTCCTAACCTAAAAAGAGATACCCATAGGCATACAAGAAGCCTACAGAACTCCAAATAGATTGGACCAGAAAAGAAACACCTCCCGTCACATAATAGTCAAAACACCAAACGCACAAAATAAAGAAAGAATATTAAAAGCAGTAAGGAAAAAGGTCAAGTAACATATAAAGGCAGACCTATCAGAATCACACCAGACTTTTGCCAGAAACTATGAAGGCCAGAAGATCATGGACTGATGTCATTCAGACCCTAAGAGAACACAAATGCCAGCCCAGGTTACTGTATCCTGCAAAACTCTCAATCAACATAGATGGAGAAACCAAGATATTCCATGACAAAACCAAATTTACACAATATCTTTCTACAAATCCAGCCCTACAAAGGATAATAAATGGTAAAGCCCAACATAAGGAGGCAAGCTATACCCTAGAAGAAGCAAGAAACTAATAGTCTTGGCAACAAAACAAAGAGAATGAAAGCACACAAACATAACCTCACATCCAAATATGAATATAACAGGAAGCAATAATCACTATTCCTTAATATCTCTCAACATCAATGGCCTCAACTCCCCAATAAAAAGACATAGATTAACAAACTGGATATGCAACGAGGACCCTGCATTCTGCTGCCTACAGGAAACACACCTCAGAGACAAAGACAGACACTACCTCAGAGTGAAAGGCTGGAAAACAACTTTTCAAGCAAATGGTCTGAACAAGCAAGCTGGAGTAGCCATTCTAATATCAAATAAAATCAATTTTCAACTAAAAGTCATCAAAAAAGATAAGGAAGGACACTTCATATTCATCAAAGGAAAAATCCACCAAGAAGAACTCTCAATCCTAAATATCTATGCCCCAAATGCAAGGGCACCTACATACGTAAAAGAAACCTTACTAAAGCTCAAAACACACATCGCACCTCACATAATAATAGTGGGAGATTAGAACACCCCACTATCATCAATGGACAGATCATGGAAACAGAAATTAAACAGAGATGTAGACAGACTAAGAGAAGTCATGAGCCAAATGGACTTAACGGATATTTATAGAACATTCTATCCTAAAGCAAAAGGATATACCTTCTTCTCAGCTCCTCATGGTACTTTCTCCAAAATTGACCATATAATTGGTCAAAAAACGGGCCTCAACAGGTACAGAAAGATAGAAATAATCCCATGCCTGCTATCGGACCACCACGGCCTAAAACTGGTCTTCAATAACAATCAAGGAAGAATGCCCACATATACTTGGAAATTGAACAATGCTCTACTCAATGATAACCTGGTCAAGGAAGAAATAAAGAGAGAAATTAAAAACTTTTTAGAATTTAATGAAAATGAAGGTACAACATACCCAAACTTATGGGACATAATGAAAGCTGTGCTAAGAGGAAAACTCATAGCGCTGAGTGCCTGCAGAAAGAAAAAGGAAAGAGCATATGTCAGCAGCTTGACAGCACACTGAAAAGCTCTAGAACAAAAAGAAGCAAATACACCCAGGATGAGTAGAAGGCAGGAAATAATCAAACTCAGAGCGGAAATCAACCAAGTAGAAACAAAAAGGACCATAGAAAGAATCAACAGAACAAAAAGTTGGTTCTTTGAGAAAATCAATAAGATAGATAAACCCTTAGCCAGACTAACGAGAGGACACAGAGAGTGTGTCCAAATTAACAAAATCAGAAATGAAAAGGGAGACATAACTACAGATTCAGAGGAAATTCAAAAAATCATCAGATCTTACTATAAAAACCTATATTCAACAAAACTTGAAAATCTTCAGGAAATGGACAATTTCCTAGACAGATACCAGGTACCGAAGTTAAATCAGGAACAGATAAACCAGTTAAACAACCCCATAACTCCTAAGGAAATAGAAGCAGTCATTAAAGGTCTCCCAACCAAAAAGAGCCCAGGTCCAGAAGGGTTTAGTGCAGAATTCTATCAGAACTTCATAGAAGACCTCATACCAATATTATGCAAACTATTCCACAAAATTGAAACAGATGGATCACTACCAAATACCTTCTATGAAGCCACAATTACTCTTATACCTACACCACACAAAGACACAGCAAAGAAAGAGAACTTCAGAGCAATTTCCCTTATGAATATCGACGCAAAAATACTCAATAAAATCCTGGCAAACAGAATCCAAGACCACATCAAAACAATCATCCACCATGATCAAGTAGGCTTCATCCCAGGCATGCAGGGATGGTTTAATATACGGAAAACCATCAACGTGATCCATTATATAAACAAACTGAAAGAACAAAACCACATGATCATTTCATTAGATGCTGAGAAAGCATTTGACAAAATTCAACACCCCTTCATGATAAAAGTCCTGGAAAGAATAGGAATTCAAGGCCCATACCTAAACATAGTAAAAGCCATATACAGCAAACCAGTTGCTAACATTAAACTAAATGGAGAGAAACTTGAAGCAATCCCACTAAAATCAGGGACTAGACAAGGCTGCCCACTCTCTCCCTATTTATTCAATATAGTTCTTGAAGTACTAGCCAGAGCAATCAGACAACAAAAGGAGGTCAAGGGGATACAGATCGGAAAAGAAGAAGTCAAAATATCACTATTTGCAGATGATATGATAGTATATTTAAGTGATCCCAAAAATTCCACCAGAGAACTACTAAAGCTGATAAACAACTTCAGCAAAGTGGCTGGGTATAAAATTAACTCAAATAAATCAGTAGCCTTCCTCTACACAAAAGAGAAACAGGCCGAGAAAGAAATTAGGGAAACGACACCCTTCATAATAGACCCAAATAATATAAAGTACCTCGGTGTGACTTTAACCAAGCAAGTAAAAGATCTGTACAATAAGAACTTCAAGACACTGAAGAAAGAAATTGAAGAAGACCTCAGAAGATGGAAAGATCACCCATGCTCATGGATTGGCAGGATTAATATAGTAAAAATGGCCACTTTACCAAAAGCAATCTACAGATTCAATGCAATCTCCATCAAAATACCAATCCAATTCTTCAAAGAGTTAGACAGAACAATTTGCAAATTCATCTGGAATAACAAAAAACCCAGGATAGCTAAAGTTATCCTCAACAATTAAAGGACTTCAGGGGGAATCACTATCCCTGAACTCAAGCAGTATTGCAGAGCAATAGTGATAAAAACTGCATGGTATTGGTACAGAGACAGACAGATAGACCAATGGAATAGAATTGAAGACCCAGAAATGAACCCACACACCTATGGTCTCTTGATTTTTGACAAAGGAGCCAAAACCATCCAATGGAAAAAAGCATTTTCAGCAAATGGTGCTGGTTCAACTGGAGGTCAACATGTAGAAGAATGCAGATCGATCCATGCTTATCACCCTGTACAAAGCTGAAGTCCAATTGGATCAAGGACCTCCACATCAAACCAGACACACTCAAACTAATAGAAGAAAAACTAGGGAAGCATCTGGAACACATGGGCACTGGAAAAAATTTCCAGAACAAAACACCAATGGCTTATGCTCTAAGATCAAGAATTGACAAATGGGATCTCATAAAACTGCAAAGCTTCTGTAAGGCAAAGGACACTGTGGTTAGGACAAAACGGCAACCAACAGTTTGGGAAAAGATCTTTACCAATCCTACAACAGATAGAGGCCTTATATCCAAAATATACAAAGAACTCAAGAAGTTAGACCGCAGACAAACAAGTAACCCTATTAAAAAATGGGGTTCAGAGCTAAACAAAGAATTCACAGCTGAGGAATGCCGAATGGCTGAGAAACACCTAAAGAAATGTTCAACATCTTTAGTCATCAGGGAAATGCAAATCAAAACAACCCTGAGATTTCACCTCACACCAGTGAGAATGGCTAAGATCAAAAACTCAGGTGACAGCAAATGCTGGCGAGGATGTGGAGAAAGAGGAACACTCCTCCATTGTTGGTGGGATTGCAGACTGGTACAAACATTCTGGAAATCAGTCTGGAGGTTCCTCAGAAAATTGGACATTGAACTGCCTGAGGATCCTGCTATACTTCTCTTGGGCATATACCCAAAAGATGCCCTAACATATAAAAAAGACACGTGCTCCACTATGTTCATCGCAGCCTTATTTATAATAGCCAGAAGCTGGAAAGAACCCAGATGCCCTTCAACAGAGGAATGGATACAGAAAATGTGGTACATCTACACAGTGGAATATTACTCAGCTATCAAAAACAACGAGTTTATGAAATTCGTAGGCAAATGGTTGGAACTGGAAAATATCATCCTGAGTGAGCTAACCCAATCACAGAAAGACATACATGGTATGCACTCACTGATAAGTGGCTATTAGCCCAAATGCTTGAATTACCCTAGATCCCTAGAACAAATGAAACTCAAGATGGATGATCAAAATGTGAATGCTTCACTCCTTCTTTAAATAGGGAACAAGAATACCCTTGGCAGGGAAGAGAGAGGCAAAGATTAAAACAGAGACTGAAGGAACACCCATTCAGAGGCTGCCCCACATTTGGCCCATACATACACAGCCACCCAATTAGACAAGATGGATGAAGCAAAGAAGTGCAAACCGACAGGAGCCGGATGTAGATTGCTCCTGAGAGACACAGCCAGAATACAGCAAATACAGAGGTCGAATGCCAGCAGCAAACCACTGAACTGAGAATAGGACCCTGTTGAAGGAATCAGAGAAAGAACTGAAGAGCTTGAAGGGGCCGAGACCCCATATGTACAACAATGCCAAGCAACCAGAGCTTCCAGGGACTAAGCCACTACCAAAGACTATACATGGACTGACCCTGGACTCTGACCTCATAGGTAGCAATGAATATCCTAGTAAGAGCACCAGTGGAAGGGAAGCCCTGGGTCCTGTTAAGACTGAACCCCATGAACTAGACTTTTTGGGGAGGGCGGTAATGGGGGAGGGTTGGGAGGAACACACATAAGGAAGGGAAGGGGGGGGGATGTTTGCCAGAAACCGAAAGGGAATAACATTTGAAATGTATATAAGAAATACTCAAGTTAATAAAAAAAAATTTAAAAAAAGATTAATATAGTAAAAGTGTCCAACTTACCACAATCTATCTATAGATTCAATGCAATTCCCCCCCAAAAAAACAATATAATTCTTTAAAAGACACTGAAATAATAATATTCAACTTTTTATTATATGTTGCTAAAACAATCCTGTACAATAAAAGAACTTCTGGAGGTATCAGTATTCCTGATTTCAAGTTGTACTACAGAGCAATAGTGCTAAGAACCACATGCTATTGACATGAACACAGACCAATTGATCAATGGATTCAAATTGTAAACCCAGCAGGAAATCCACACTCTTAATGACACTTGATTTTTGACAAAGATTGTAAACTCTACAATGGAAAATAAAAGCATCTACAATAAATAAGGCTTGTATAACTGAATGTCTGCATGTATAAGAATGCAAATTGGTCATATCTCTACAAACCCACATGCAAATGGATCAAAGACTGCAATATAAAACCTTGTACACAAAATCTGAGAGAGAAAGTGAGAATCACCTTGAATGCATTAACATAGGTGCCTTTCTGAAAAGAACACCAACAGCCCAGGCATTAAGATCAACAATCAATAAATAAGATCTCATGAAATTGGAAATTTTCTGTAAGGCAAGGGATAACCATCAGCAGGATAAAAAGTAAGCCTACAGAATGGGAAGATATAATTCCAACCATAATTTGAACAGAAAGCTCATATTCAAAATATATAATGCCCTCAATAAATATGACACAACAAACCAAAATAACTCAATTTAAAAATGTATTACAGTTAAACAGAATTCTTGACAGAAAACTCTCTAATACCCGGGAAGCAGCATAAAAATTTGCAGAAATGCAAATCTCAACAACTCTGAGATTCCGTCTTACACCCATCAGAACAACTAAGATAAAAAAAAAATCAAATGACAGCTCATACTTTTGAGGATGTTTAGCAAGGAGAGTACTGCTCCATTGCCAGTGGGAGTGGAAACTTGTACAGCCACCTTGTAAATCATTTTGGCAGGATCTCAGAAAACAGGAAATAGTTCTATCTCGAGATCCAGTAATACCTCTCCTGGGCATATATCCAAAATATACTCTACCATGCTATAAGAACACTTGCTGAACGATGTTGATAGAAGCTTTATTCATAATAGCCTGGAACTGGAAACAACTTTGAAGTCCCCCAACCAAAGAATGAATAAAGAGTTTGAAACATGATCTGTCTTCTACGGGAGATGGGCTGTACAGTTCCCTCTCCACACTGTAGAGCATTTCATTTAAGGTCCATTGATTTGAGCCCCGAGAGTCTTTCAATTCTCAGGTCTCTGGTATATTCTAGGTCTCCCCACCTTCTGCTCCCTGAGGTTGCCGATTTTCAATCTTTTTCTGGCCCTCAGAGCTTCAGTCCTGTTTCCCAACCCAATACCTGATCCTGTTCCCGTCTTCTGCTCCCTGTCTCCTTTCCCACTCAGGTACCTCCCTCTCTCCCACCCCTCCTCTTGCTTTCTTCCTCCTCCCAAGTGGAATTGTGGCATCCTCACTTGGGCCCTTCATCTTGTTAACCTTCTTGAGTGTTGTGGATTGTATCCTGGGTATTCTCTACATTTTCTGGCTAATATCCATTTACTAGTGGATATTTACCATGCATTTTTTGGAGGGTCTTAGTTACCACACTGAGGATGATTTTTTCTAGTTCTATCCATTTGCCTGAAAAACTCATGGTGTCTTCATTTTTAATAGCTAAGTAGTATTCCATTGTAAATGAACCACATTTTCTGTATCCTTTCTTCTGTTTTGGTATATCTGGGTTGTTTCCAGCTTCTGGCTATTATAAATGAGGCTGCTAAGAACATAGTGGAATATGTACCCTGTGGTATCTCTTTTGGTACAAACCCAAGAGTGGTATAGCTGGGATTTCAAGTAGATATATTTTCAAATTTCTGAGGAACCTCCAGATTTTGAGAATGGTTGTGTCAGGTTGCAATCCCACCAGCAATGGAGGAGTATTCCTCTATCTCCAATGTGATGTCACCTGAATTTTTTTATCTTAGCCATTCTGTTTGGTGTAAGGTAAGTCTCAGAGTCATTTTGATTTGCACTTCCCTCATCACTAAGTACTTTGAACATTTCTTTAAGTGCTTCTTATCCATTAGAGATTTCTTTGTTGTGAATTTTGTTTAGTTTTATACCTCATATTTTGATTGGATCATTTAACTTTTGGAGGGATTGAGTTGTCATCCCCAGTCAAAATCTCTAACTTGGAATCGTTCATGTCTGAAAGAATTGCAGGGACAAACATGGAGCAGAGCCTGAAGAAAAGTATGTCCAGTGACAGGCCTAAATTGGGATCCAGCTCAAGGGGAGGCTCCAAGGCCTGACCCTATTTTTTTTTAACTTGAGTATTTTTATATACATTTCGAAGTGTTATTCCCTTTCCTGCTTCCGGGCAAACATCCCCTCCACCTCCCCTCTTTTATGGGTGTTCCTCCCCATCCTCCCCCCTTGCCGCCCCTCCCCCCAACAATCAAGTTCACTGGGGGTTCAGTCTTAGCAGGACCCAGGGCTTCCCCTTCCACTGGAGCTCTCACTAGGATATTCATTGCTACCTATGAGGTCAGAGTCCAGGGTCAGTCCATGTATAGTCTTTGGGTAGTGGCTTAGTCCCTGGAAGCTCTGGTAGCTTGGTATTGTTGTACATATGGGGTCTCGAGCCTCTTCAAGCTCTTCCAGTTCTTTCTCTGATTCCTTCAACGGGGGTCCTATTCTCAGTTCAGTGGTTTGCTGCTGGCATTCGCCTCTGTATTTGCTGTATTCTGGCTGTGTCTCTCAGGAGCGATCTACATCCTGCCCTGTCGGCTGCATTTTTGCTTCATCCATCTTGTCTACTTGATGGCTGTATATGCATGGGCCACATGTGGGGCAGGCTCTGAATGGGTGTTCCTCTGTGTCTGTTTTAATCTTTGCCTCTCTATTCCCTGCCAAGGGTATTCTTGTTCCCCTTTTAAAGAAGGAGTGAAGCATTCACATTTTGATCATCCGCCTTGAGTTCATTTGTTCTAGGCATCTAGGGTAATTCAAGCATTTGGGCTAATAGCCACTTATCAATGAGTGCATACCATGTGTATTTTCCTGTGATTGGGTTAGCTCACTCAGGATGATATTTTCCAGTTCTGACCATTTGCCTACGAATTTCATAAAGTCATTGTTTTTGATAGCTGAGTAATATTCCATTGTGTAAATGTACCACATTTTCTGTATCCATTCCTCTGTTGAAGGGCATGTGGGTTCTTTCCAGTTTCTGGCTATAATAAAAAAGGCTGCGATGAGCATAGTGGAGCACGTGTCTTTTTTATATGTTGGGGCATCTTTTGGCATCATCAGAGCCCAATTCTCCCACCAAAGCAAACACAGAATATCCAAACACACCAGAAAAGCAAGATCTAGTTTCAAAATCATATTTGATCATGATGCTGGAGGACTTCAGAAAGACATGAAGAACTCCCTTAGAGAACAAGTAGAAGCCTACAGAGAGGAATTGCAAAAATCCCTGAAAGAATTCCAGGAAATCATAAATAAACAAGTAGAAGCCCATAGAGAGAAGTCACAAAAATCCCTGAAAGAATTCCAGGAAAACACAATTAAACAGTTGAAGGAATTAAAAATGGAAATAGAAGCAATCAATAAAGAACACATGGAAACAACCCTGGATATAGAAAACCAAAAGAAGAGACAAGGAGCTGTAGATACAAGCTTCACCAACAGAATACAAGCGATGGAAGAGAGAATCTCAGGAGCAGAAGATTCCATAGAAATCATTGACTCAACTGTCAAAGATAATGTAAAGTGGAAAAAGCTACTGGTCCAAAACATACAGAAAATCCAGGACTCAATGAGAAGATCAAACCTAAGGATAATAGGTATAGAAGAGAGTGAAGACTCCCAGCTCAAAGGACCAGTAAATATCTTCAACTAAATATCTGACCCTATTTTTGATGCTATGATATACTCACAAAAAGGGGACTATCATGACTGCCCTCTGAAAGACCCAGCAAGCAGATGAAAGAGTTAGATGCATATATTTACACCCAAACAATGAACAGAAGCTGGTATCTTCTGTGGTTGAATTAGAGAAGAGCTGGAAGAAGCTGAGAAGGAAGGTGACCCTATAGGAAGTCCAGCAGTCTCAACTAGACTGGACCCCTGAGATGTCTCCAAAACTTGGCCACCAACTAGGCAGCATATACCTGTTGATATGAGGCCCCCAACCCATATACAGCAGAAACATGACAGGTCTGGACTTAGTGAGAGAAGATGTGCCCAACCCTCAAGAGACTTGAGGCCCCAGGGAGTAGGAAGGTCTGGTGGGGTCAGGGTTGTGAGGGTGGGTAGTGAGATCCTCTTGGAGAGTCTGGTGGGAGGTATGGATCTGGAACAGTAAGAGGGTGAACTGGACTGAAGGGTGATAAATTCTGGACTGAAAAAAATTAAAGAATATATAAATTAAAAGAATGTGGAACATTTGCATATTGGAAGATTAATCAGCTATTAAGAACAATAACATTCTAAAATTTACAGGCAAATTGATGGAACTAGAAAACATCATGTCAAGTAAGGTAACCCAGACACAGATTAGTAAACATGGTATGTACTTATAAGTGAATATTAGTTATGTAGTACAGGATAATCTTGCTACAATCTAAAGACCCAAAGAAGACAAGCAACAAGAAAGGCCCTAGGGAGGATGCTTGTATTACACTGCAAAGTCGAAATAAAAGAGAAATCAGGGTTGAATGGAGAAAGAGGTTTGGGTAGGAGAGGAGTTGGGTAGGTAAACAGGAGGATTTAACTTTGGATAAGGATGAAAGGAAAGATAACTGCAAGAAAGAACCAGAATTGATTGGGGTCAACATCTCTGAGAAGATTTAGAATACTAGGAAAATGGAACCTCATGGAAATCTATGAGGGTGACCCAAGCTAAGATTCCGAGCATTAGAAGATAGAATCTGAAACAGCCACCTCATACCAGCAGCCAAGACTTCCAAAAGGAATGATGAAAACACCAACACAGCCAAACCCTTTGACCCACAATTTTTCCTGCCTACCATATGTGCATGGATAAAGAGAGAGCAGAAATTTATGCAATGCTCAAGCAATGACTGGTCTACTCTGAGAACCATGTTATAAGAGAGAGCATATCCCTGAAACTATGAATGATATTATGCTATACTTGTAGACACTGGCCTAACATAACTCACCGGAGAGACTTCATCCAGCAGCTGGTAGAAACAGAGTTAGAGACCCATAGTCAAATAGTAGGCAGAGTTCAGGGCATCTTGTGGGAGAGGGAGAAGATTGAAGGAGCCAGAAAGGTCTAGGACACCACAAGAAAATAAACAGAAACACCTAAGACGGACATATACTGTCTCACTGAGACTGAATCATTAACGAGAGAGCACACATGGGATGGACTTAGGCTTCTACACATATGTAACAAATGTGCAACTTGGTCTTCATGTGAGACCCAGAACATATGGGAGAAGGACCTTTTTCTGACACTGTTGCCTATCAAGGGATAATTTTCATAACCGGGCTGCCTTGTCTAGCCTCCATAGAAGATGCACACAGTCATAATGCGACCTCATATGCCAAAGCTGGTTGATATCTGTGAGAAGCCTTTACTTTTCTGAAGAGAAAGGAGATAGAATAGGGGAGATAAGAAGAGGGACTGAGATAAGATGGAAGAGAAGTTGAAATCGGGATGTGAAGTCAATAAATAAATTAATAAAAAAGATTTTTTGGTTATGTAATGTCAGTTGGAATAAAGGAAAAAATCACAAATGTTATGGGTACATAGTTTACATTACTTATAAATTTATGAAAATTATATATCATATTGAGCATATAACCATATACTTCAAAATTAATACTGAAGAAACTTTACAAGTGAGAAAAAAATCATGTTTCAAACACTACTGAAATAAGTAGAGGGAAACATAAAAAATACAATAAACTCTGAGAGCAGCATCTGTTTTCTTCAGCTGGCATAAAATTCATTCTTATGAATCCTCATTGAAGAAATTTTCCAAAATAACAAAGTAATATCAGGTTTGTGCAAAATCCTTAAGATTTCAGAAATTAAGAAGTTTTGCAGGGGTGAATTACACGACTTTTCCTTTAAACACCCTGGATTGATGCTTGGTAAATTTGGAAGTTTTTTTATCACATGGATGCATAGTGCCATTGGTTTATGAGAGAAATATAAACTATAGGCTCTAACTTATAACATGCTATGAGGAAAAATTTACATCTTAAGACCAAGATTGTTGTGACTGTAATTCTTCCACCCTTTCAGTATCCTAGTCACCAAATCTTTGGCTGTTCTTTGGTTTCACATCCAAGGCAGAGAGTACACAGCAGAGAGGTAAGTATTATTCCCCTTCCTCAAGTTCATTTGAGACTCATGAGTGGGTTAAGGCCAATGGCATTTACATTGATAATTTGATGTTAGTCCTTGGCATCTCAAGAATAAAAACTTACAGATAAATGTAGATGAAATGTACTCACTACAAAGGATTTCAATGAATGAGAAACAAAATCCAAAGGATTAAGTTTACAAAAGAATGTATTAGGTTTTCTTCCTTCTTTCCTACCATTCTTCCTTCCTCCCATACTCTCTGATGAAACACTGGCATATCTTGATTAGTCAATTTCTTGATATCATGTAGATTAAATGAGCTCATATATGTAAGAAACTGTAAAGTTGTAACATAGAACTGTTTAGAAAGGCATTGTTCTAGTTTCTTTATATAAATTTGTGTTACTGAAAATTGAAATTAACATAAAATTTACACACACACACACACACACACACACACACACACACACAAATACTTTTTCCAGAAAGAAGATGGAGTTATTAACATTTAAAATATATGACCTCTGTAAAATTATCAGGGACTAAAAAGAAGTAAATATTTAATTAATCTTTGAAGATACATTACAAAAATTATAGAGAAAAATGGAAAAAAGGGTTATCAGAATTATCAGAAAACAAAATATCAGAGAATTTAATTAGACATACTATAATAAATGTCAGAATTGCCAAGTTAAAAGAGAAAACCAAAAATAATGTTTTAGAATATTAACATATTTCCTGATATTAATAAGTATACTATAGCTAACATATAAAAACATTAAACAATAAACAATGATACATACATATTACATGTTAGTGAACAAACATGTATGTTGATTTTTTCTTTTTTTCACTTTTGAAAAGGTTTTATTTATTTACTTTTACACTCCACCTCATTCCCCTACCCCAGACTCCATGAGGGTGTCCTCACCTTTTATATAGAGACAATAATATATTTTATATTAGGAACTTTATGTAATCCCATAATATTAAATATACAATGATAATAAAATCCATGAAGTATATTAGACTTTAGTATCCTTATCTAAGAGTTACACAATGAAAACAAGCTTTAGGTACTACAATAAACATACAAGAGGTGAAAGAATATACATGTTAAAAAGGGATAGAAATTATCTAGGTGGGATTTATTAACATAATTTATAAAGGCTTGGGAAAAATAGATGAATTGTACAATGATAACAAAAATAAATAATTAAGAAAATATCAATGTGATGCAAACAAAAACTCTGAAGAAATAATAACCATGCAAATATAACTATTTTATAACAATTAATTTCTCAAATACTGGCATTATAAGCATATGCTCCAACACCTGTCTATAAAATGTGAGATTTAAAAAGTTCAATTTAAATATTCAAATTAAAATTAAAGATTAAAATTGAATAAATTCTACATTGATTCATTGACAAGCTTTTATTGAATATATCCTGTGCAACATTGTGAATATTGTTAAAACAAAGCAGCCTCATTTTCATTTTTGTTATAGTTATCTCAAATTATGTAAGATGCCCTTGTTGTTTCAGAAAATGTTTAGTTAAGTTTTGTTTTATTTACATAAGAGGAGGAATCCCTTTTTGTTCGTGGGTATGTGTGTGCTGCTCAAATTTCTCCGGAATGTGTAAAGAAATGGATATTATAAAAATGCCATAATTTCCTACAGATGATTATTCATGATTTTGATATTTGCTTATAGGACCAGTATTTTAGAGGTTAACATTGGGAGAATTCAAGGTCATTTCAGTAAAAAAGTGAGTAGAAATCCAATCTAGATTATCTGAGTTCTCTCAAAGTCTCCACTAAAAGCTTGTGTCCTTCTACAATAAGCAGTCTTTTCTCTCCCCCTCCCCCCCCACCTCTGTCTCTCTCTCTCTCTCTCTCTCTCTCTCTCTCTCTCTCTTCTCTCTCTCTCTCACACACACACACACACACACATACACACAAGCACACACACACACATACAAATACATATATGCTTACGTGTATATATATATACATATAAATATAATCATCCTTATGTATTATCGAAAGTATGTCTTGCACATGTATCATTTAACAATCCTGATAATAAATTTACAAAACAAAATAATCAATTGTTATTTATTAACAAACAAAAATATCCAATACAAGTTAAGTTGAAGTAGACTATACAAAGTTGTTTACACAAGAATCTAGTTTTTATTGTTTTTCATATGAAATAATTTATTTTATTAATTTTTGGGGGAGATGAAACATTCTCAAACAATGAAATACTACTTATGTCCTGAGTCAAGAACCTTATCAATGTCATCTTTAGTCCCACAGAGTAAAATAAAACACATTGTGTTATATTGATTCCTACAACTCCTACTGTAGTTTTTAATATAGTAATTTTTCTTGCCAAATGTTAACTGGATTACTAAATTAGAATGTATAAAGCTTATTCCTAATGTATATAGAGTCTCAAGTTTTATCTCTTTTTTCTGTTACTTAATCCACTTTCAAAATAAAAACCACTGAAGTATGTTCAAAAATAAATAAACAATGAAACAATGCCAGCAGCACTATTAGATCAGCCTCAGGCAGAGAATGACTTATGGCTTTCCTTACTCTTTCCTACACTGTATACTCAGGTACAGAACAAATTACCCTGAGGGACTTATAAAAAAATTCTTCACTTGGAAAAAGAGAACAACAATTCGTCCAGATTCATAGAAATTAAAGTTAGAGGAAGTTTTTCTTGTTCACAAATTCTATTATTTTTTTATAATATTATGTTTAACACCTCCAAATATACAGTTTTGCAAGATGTATGTCAACTTTGCCCAAAGTAGGAATTCATTTATTATAAGATACATGTAGATTATAATATATAGATTTTCAAACCTGAGTCATTTGTGTCATTAAAAATTAGTTTAAATGCAATAGAAAAAAGTGAAATTCATGCATATAATATTATCCAGAAATAAAAGAGGTTATATTAGAATGCTGTTGATGTTTGTGACAAGGATATACCTGAAAGACATTTTACTTAGTGAAATAGACCTCATATAGAAATAACTAATACTTTATAATATTACTGATATGTACATTGAACAGGGTCACAGTCATAGAAGCAAAGAGTACAACCTTGTTCTCAAGGGCTAACTAAGGATAGAAGAAATTGAATGATTCTGGTAAAACTGTACAATGATTGGTTATACAGAGTAAGTACATTCTAGGTGTTTTTGGTATAACACAAATGTTCAATTACTAATACCATATGCACAAGATTGGACAGCAGATCTTAATTATTGTTACCTCAAACAAAAAGAAAAGAACAAAAATATTTTAATCATGAGACTTAAAGTTTTTATTACTGAGCTTCTTTGCAATAATTATTTCAGCACATCTGTTTTCCAGCATTGTTGTTTGCACTCTTTTAATGTATTTACATATAATATTTATGTGACAGATGTGCATCCATAAAGTTATTACAAAATAATATATGCGTTTAAATCAAATGCCTGCTAATATATATCTGATGGGGTATTCATAAATTGAGTATGCACAAGTTACCAATGCATTCAGAAATAGCAAGGAAAGTTAACAATAGCTATAAAAACAGAACAAAGTAATACATGGAAATAATTTAGTATACTGTTTGGAATTTAGTGAAGATACAATTAATGATTTTAATATCTGTAGAGATAATATAATACAATGTTTACCAAAAACTTCATGCAAAACACTGAGACAAAAGGCAATGCTTTCTTCTAACATTCAATGTTGACTATGAAGTTAAATAAAGATGGGTGGGTTTGCATAGCTGCTCGATTCACATTTACAGAAAATTATCCATCTTTATAAAACAAATTGTTATCATAAGGATATTAGTAGAGGAAAAAGTACTACTTGTTCCATTCTAAAGAGTCAACAGCTACAATAATAACAAACGCATCTACTAACAATCAAATTTGCTCAGTTTCTCCTATTGATTTTCATATCCTAACCAATGAATACAGGAGTAATAATCCCCCATAGTGGCTAGGTAGAATACATATAATGTTCTAACTTCAAAAGGAGATAATGTGTAGTGTACCAGAAGTAACCCAATCACAGAAAAAACACACATGGTATGCACTCATTGATAAGTGGCTATTAGCCCAAATGCTTGAATTACCCTAGATGCACAGAACACATGAAACTCAAGAAGGATGACCAAAATGCGAATGCTTCACTCCTTCTTTAAAAGGGGAACAAGACTACCCTTGGCAGGGAATAGGGAGGCAAAGTTTAGAACAGAGGCAGAAGGAACACCCATTCAGAGCCTGCCCCACATGTGGCCCATACATATACAGCCACCCAATTAGATAAGATGGATGAAGCAAAGAAGTGCTGGCCGACAGGAACCAGATGTATTTCTCTCCTGAGAGACACAGTCAGCAAATAGACAGGCTAATGCCAGCAGCAAACCACTGAACTGAGAATAGGGACCCCGATTGAAGGAATCAGAGAAAGAATGGAAGAGTTTGAAGGGGCCTGAGACCCCATATGTACAACAAATGCCAAGCAACCAGAGCTTCCAGGGACTAAGCCACTACCTAAAAGACCGTGACATGAACTGACCCTGGGCCCAACCTCATAGGTAGCAATGAATAGCCTTGTAAGAGCACCAGTGGAAAGGGAAGCCTTTGGTCCTGCAAGACTGAACCCCAGTGAACGTGTTTGTTGGGGGAGGGTGGAGGGGGGGAGAATGGGGAGGGAACACCCATACAGAAGGGGAGAGGGAGGGGTTATGGGATGTTGGCCCAGAAACCGGGAAGGGGAGTAACAATCGAAATGTAAATAAGAAATACTCAAGTTAATTAAAAAAAAAAAAGAACAAGAAAGATAATAGAAGCAGAAGGAAAATAAATAGGCAGACCTAAGGAAAGCCTTATAGCATAGCACTTAAGGTTCTACAGTAACATCCCCAAAAGGAAAGAAAAAACAGAAAAACTGTTAACACTAAATAAAGTTGTGGTACATATTGGAACAACACTGCTTATTGCCATATCACATCTCTTGGTAATGATGTGCAAAATGGAAAACCATCTGTCCAAGAGTAACTTCTTTTTCTGGTGATAAATCCTTTCCAAATGAAAAGATGTGGGAGGACACTCAGCAGGCCCAGTGGGTCATTTACAGGACTCAGAATAACTTGCTGGTTTTCTCCATCCCCAGGTTTCAAAATTAGTCTTTGAAAAAAGGATTATTGCATATACAAAGACTTTGGAAGACCAGAAATTTCTATGTTTTGAATTTAATAAGCATCTCAATTGTAGAAGACATATTACTGTAGAGCATGAGGCAAGCAACAGGAAGAGATGTAGTATATCCTGTGATTATGTACTCTGAGAAATCAATTTATAATTGAAAGGAGACAAATCTACTATTCCTACAAAAGCTTTCAGTTTCTGAATTAAAAATGCTATTGAGGAAAATTAGGTACCAGGAAATGAGCTATTGTATACAGAAAGGTTCTGCCATCACTAATGGTCTAATTAACACTGCCTTTATAAACAGAGTTCTGGGTATGTGTCATGATTCAACTACTTTTCTAGTCATTCTGTTGGAAGCTGGCAAAACGGAAGGATTACATCTGTCATTCCTCTAACAAAAACTGTCCTTTTACAAGATAAGTATTTCCAATTATGATTTAAAGAAAAATGGTGTCTTTGATTCAAATTTGTGAATTTCCCTTTATCCTAGAGATTACCAAATTCAACATGATTTTTGTTGGTCTGGATATTTCATTTTAACAATATATGTTAGTGAGAAAGATGATAGTTTAATCTATATATTATTGAGGAAAATATATATATTCCTAATATGCTCCTCAGTAAACATTTAGTAAAGTAATAGACTGCCCTACCAAACTTAACTTAAAATGTGTATTTATATTAAGAAGAAAATAAATAAAAGTTTAGAGATTAAGAACAGTGATAGGAAGAATAGAAAGTGTATATTATGGATTTCTACAATGTAGAATTGTGCAGATGATTTAGAAAAAACGTCATGAAAGGGCTGTTTTGCTGGACACTCTCCCTTAGACAAAAACTATAGGCAGGTAAGGACCTTTGGAAGAATGAACAAGCTTCTCTCACAGAGGAGTTCCCTTATTACTTGCTGTAATAATCATAATAATCATCCCAGAAGCAATGTGGACATACAAAATAAAAGGAAATAACAGCATGTGTATTTATATATAATTATATATAATATTTAAAATATGTTTATATATTTATATAAATATAAATATATGTACATATGTTGATTACAATAATAATCAAAGAAAAAACGTTATCAAGGTATGATTGGAAAGACTGTGGGGAAGCTTAGAGAAAAAGTATTTGAAAGATGTTGACATTTGAAAAGAGGGAAAGTGACTTAGTTTTATTCCGATTTATATTAACATCTTATCATAAATAAATAAAAAACTTCAAGTTTTATAATACAAAACAGTAATATTCTCAGTGCTCAAAGTCAGTGTTAGTTCATGAAAACATTTACAAATGACATCAACAACAACAAAAAGACCAGTGCTTGGAGAGCTGTCATTTATTTTATTGATGCTTTAAAAGACTAGGAATGTCAATACAATAAAAATGAAATGATATGAACCAAAGACATCATGAGTTATATTTCATTAGAAGATATATAAAATAACTTTTGTTTTATATTTTATATGATCATCTTAAGAAGTGAATCTTGGGATATTTTGAGTGTAGTATTTGTTTTAGGATCTATATGTAAAATCACTATTCTTTTCAATGTTTGCAAAATCGCAGAGGACACCACGAATGAGTTACGGTGTAGGCATTTCCACAACATCTTGTTTTTAATACTCAGAGGGAAGGCATGAAAAAATACAGCAAAATAATCACACATTTTAAATGTCCAACATTTAATTTTAACAGCTCTTAATTTCAAGTAATATCTCTCTTTGTAAGTCATCATTTTTTGTTAATTACCATAAATTACTCTATTGAAATCAGTTCATCACTTAATCTTGCTCTTTTTACATCTATCATAATCTTGAAACTTATGATTACCCTTATAATTGATAAGATGATAAAGGGATTACACTGATCAGTATACTTAATTCACATTATTTGTTGGTTTGACTGAAAAAAATTCTTAACCTTTTTTCTAATAACTTTCCTGCAGCAAGTCCTATATTGTCCTCAAACTTTATAATTATCAAGCTATTTTGGCATTTTTAAAAGTGTGATATATGCTATAGACATATGTAATGTATTATTTATATTTAATATCTTAATATAACTAAATTTATATATTTATCACATAGTATATTTAAGAAGTGCCATACTAAATTCTTATAGATTATTGGAGTAAAAATTCTATTCTAGATATCTTTTAGTAATTTCACTGTGCATTCCATGATTGAAAAGAAAGATCCTTTGTTAAAGGGTTCCAAAAAGTAAATGAGCCTCGTAACTCCTGATTAGAATTTGATTGACCAGAATTGTAAAATATTTAGCTTACCAGAGAAAGTGTTTCCAAATACAATGCTATTCCCATGACTATCTGAACATACTTACTCTTCATTCACTTACCAGCATTTATTAATATTGTACAGAAGACAGAACAGTATTGCAGAATGGAAGTACTTAGAGTCTTTGATCATTTGTTGTGACAATTTTAGAATAAAAATTAGACAAAGTAAAAATTCAAATTATGCTTGGGTAGTGGAATAATAGCTAATTAAGTATTTGCTTATTAGCACATTTTGAATATTTTCACAATGTGATGAAAGTCAAAATTAGTGGATATGAATTCAAATGTAGACTGTAGTCTCTCGTGGTTTTGCATCATGTCAAGACCTACGTAATGTGAAACTAGATATATCCATAGTTTGTCTAGTTTGTCCTTTAACTTATAAAGAGTAATGCTTTTGTCGCTAAGCAGAGGGCATAGTGTTTAAGAAAACTTGTTGAACAAGTATTAGAACCTATTTTGAATTATTATAGACCACAGGGAAGGGAGGCATCTCCATGTGCTTATTATCACAGCCTTAATAGAAAATGCCAGGAGCTCACTGGCCAGCCAGCATAGCCAAAATAAGTTTTCACTTCAGTGAGAGATCCTGTGTAAATGTGAAGAATGAGTATAAAAGTAATAAAGGAAGTCATGTAACATTCTTTGGCCTCCATAACTAGCATGCCCACTTTTGTATGTATATGCAGGCACATTATGTGCATGCATGCTACATGCAAATAATACACCTAGCCCACATGCATGTTTGTGCATCTATTTTAAATGTGATGAAACACTTTCATATTAAAGTAATTTACTTTTCACAGTAAAGACTGCTTTCACTCCATTTAACACTTTATAATATCATTTCAGAATATGGTCAAATAGTACATGTACTTTGATTCAGTATCTAACAGTCAGACTGGACTGGAACTTGCTACAGAACAAACTGTCCTTGATGTCAGGCACCTCAAATCTCAAGATGTAGAATGTTGGGGTTACATAGTGCATTAACGCATTGAGCTCATTCATGTTATGTAAACAGAAAAGCACTAGATTCTTAGTATTATATAATCAGTTTAGAAAAATAGCATGCATCTGATATTTTCTTTAATATGTAAGCATTACACAGTTAAAACCCAACGAGAATTCACTTATTTTTTAAGTTTGTCATTTCTCTTAATTTTCTATTATTATTTTCTATTATGTACTATATGCTAATGCAATTAATAACATGACTAAAAATTATACCTGTTTCCCTCATTTTTTTCTCCATCTTTATTAAATTCGGTATTTCTTATTTACCTTTTAATTGTTATTACCTTTCCAAGTTTCCAGACAAACATCCCCTAACCTCTCCCCCTCCACTCCTACATGGGTGTTCCCCTCCCCATCTTTCCCCCACTACCTCCCTCCCTCCAACAATCCGGTTCACTGGGGGTTCAGTGTTGGCAGGACCAAGGGCTTCCCCTTCCACGGGTACCCTTACTAGGCTATTCATTGCTACCTATGAAGTTGGAGCCCAGGGTCAGTCCATGTATAGTCTTGGGGTAGTGGCTTAGTCCCTGGAAACTCTGGTTGCTTGGCATTGTTGTTCATATGGGGTCTCAAGCCCCTTCAAGCTCTTTCACTCCTTTCTCTGATTCCTTCAACCGGGGTCCCGTTCTCAGTTCAGTGGCTTGCTGCTGGCATTCGCCTATGTATTTGCCATATTCTGTCTGTGTCTCTCAGGAGAGATCTACATCCGGTTCCTGTCAGCCTGCACTTCTTTGCTTCGTCCATCTTACCTAGTTTGGGGGCTATATGTGTATGGGCCACATGTGGGGCAGGCTCTGAATGGGTGTTCCTTCTGCCTCTGTTCTAAACTTTGCCTCCCTATTCCCTCCCAAGGGTATTTTTGTTCCCCTTTTAAAAAAAGAGTGAAGCATTCACATTTTGGTCATCCTTCTTGAGTTTCATGTGTTCTATGCATCTAGGGTAATTCAAGCATTTGGGCTAATACCTACTTATCAATGAGTGTATACCATGTGTGTTTTTCTATGATTGGCTTATCTCACTCAGGATGATATTTTCCAGTTTCAACCATTTGCCTACGAATTTCATAAAGTCATTGTTTTTGATAGCTGAGTAATATTCCATTGTGTAGATGTACCACATTTTCTGTTCCATTACTCTGTTGAAGGGTATCTGGATTGTTTCTAGCCTCTAGCTGTTATAAATAAGGCTGCTATGAACATAGTGGAGCATGTGCCTTTGATATTTGTTGGAGAATATTTTGGGTATATGCCCAAGAGAGGTATAGCTGGGTCCTCAGGTAGCTCAATGTCCAATTTTCTGAGGAACCTCCAGACTGATTTCCAGAATGGTTGTACCAGTCTGCAATCCCACCAACAATGGAGGAGTGTTCCTCTTTCTCCACATCTTCGCCAGCATATGCTGTCGCCGAAGGTTTTGATCTTAGCAATTCTGACTGGAGTGAGGTGGAATCTCAGGGTTGTTTTGACTTGCATTTCCCTCATGACTAAAGATGTTCAACAGTTTTTTAGGTATCTCTAAGCCATTCGGCATTCCTCAGCTGTGAATTCTTTCTTTAGCTCATAACCCCATTTTTTAATAGGGTTATTTGTTTCCCTGCAGTCTAACTTCGTGAGTTCTTATATTTTGGATATAAGCCTTCTATTGGTTGTAGGGTTGGCAAAGATCTTTTCCCAATCTATTGTTTGCCGTTTTGTCTTAAAACCAGTGTCCTTTGCCTTACAGAAGCTTTGTAGTTTTATGAGATCCCATTTGTCAATTTTTGATCTTAGAGCATAAACCATTGGTCTTTTGTTCAAGAAATTTTCTCCAGTGCCCATGTGAAGGTGTAATAGAATTCTACACTGAACCCGTCTAGACCTAGGATCTTTTTGGTTGGAAGACTTTTAATGACTGCTTCTATTTCTTTGGGTGATATGGGGTTGTTTAAATGGTTTATCTGTTCCTGATTTAACTTTGGTACCTGCTATCTGTCTAGGAAATTACCCATTTCCTCCAGATTTCGAAGTTTTCTGAATATAGTCTTTTGTAGTAGGAGCTGATGATTTTTTTTTAATTTCCTCTGATTCTGTTGTTATGTCTTCCTTTTCATTTCTGATTTTGTTAATTTAGACACACTCTCTGTGTCCTCTGGTTAGTCTGGCTAAGGGTTTATCTATCTTACTGATTTTCTCAAAAAGCAGCTTTTGGTTCTGTTGATTCTTTGTATAGTCCTTTTTGTTTCTGCTTGTTTGATTTCAGCTCTGAGTTAGATTATTTTCTGCCTTCTACTCCTTCTGGGTGTATTTGCTTCTTTTTGTTCTAGAGCTTTTAGTTGAACTGTCAAGCTGCTAATAAGTGCTCTTTCCTGTTTCTTTCTTCAGGCACTCAGAACTATGAGTTTTCCTCTTAGCACAGCTTTCATCGTTTCCCATAAGTTTGGGTATGTTGTACCTTCATTTTCATTAAATTCTAAGAAGTCTTTAATTTCTTTCTTTATTTCTTCCTTGACCAGGTTATCATTGAGTAGAGCATTGTTCAACTTCCATGTATATGTGAGCGTTCTTTCCTTATTTCTATTGAAAACAAGCTGTAGCCCGTGGTGCTCTGATAGGATGCACTGGGTTATTGCTACTTTTCTGTATCTGTTGAGGCCTGTTTTATTCGCGATTATATGGTCAATTTTGGAGAAAGTACCATAAGGTGGTGAGAATAAGGTATATCCTTTTGTTTTAGGACAGAATGTTCTATAAATATCTGTTAAGTCCATTTATTTCATTACTTTTCTTAATCTGTCCATGTCTCTGTTTAATTTTTGTTTCCATGATCTGTCCATTGATGAGAGTGGGGTGTTGAAATCTCCTACTATGATTGTGTGAGGTGCAATGTGTGCTTTGAGCTTTAGTAAGGTTTCTCCTATGTATGTAGGTGCCCTTGTATTTGGAGCATAGATATTTAGGATTAAGAGTTCATCTTGGTGGATTTTTCCTTTGATGAATATGAAGTGTCCTTCCTTATCTCTTTTGATGACTTTTAGTTGAAAATTGATTTTATTCAATATTAGAATGGCTACTCCAGCTTGCTTGTTCAGACCATTTGCTTGAAAAGTTGTTTTCCAGGCTTTTACTCTGAGGTAGTGTCTGTCTTTGTCTCTGAGGTATGTTTTCTGTAGGCAGCAAAATGCTAGGTCCTAATTGCATATCCAGTTTGTTAATCTGTGTCTTTTTATTGTGAAATTGAGTCCATTTTTTGTTGAGAGATATTAAGGAATAATGTTGCTTCCTGTTACATTCGTATTTAAATGTGATATTATATTTGTGTACTTGTCTTCTCTTTGTTTTGTTGCAAAGCAATTAGTTTCTTGCTTTTTCTAGTGTGTAGCTTGCCCCCTGTGTTGGGCTTTACCATTTATTATCTTTTGTAGGGGTGGATTTGTTGAAAGATATTGTGTAAGTTTGGTTTTTTCATGGAATATCTTCGTTTCTCCATCTATGTTAATTGAGTGTTTTGCTGGATACAGTAACCTGGTCTGGCGTTTGTGTTCTCTTAGGGTCTGTACAACATCTGTCCCAGATCCTCTGGCTTTCGTAGTCTCTGGTGAGAAGTCTGGTGTAATTCTGATAGGACTGCTTTATATTTTACTTGACCTTTTTCCCTTACTGCTTTTAATATTCTTTCTTCATTTTGTGCATTTGGTGTTCTGACTATTATGTGACAGGAGGAGGTTCTTCAATTCTCTTCCTCTGGTCTATCTGCCTGTTTCTGTACCAATACCATACAATTTTTATCAGTATTGCTCTGTAATACTGCTTGAGTTCAGGGAGAGTGATTCCCCCAGAAGTCCTTTTATGGTTGAGGATAGTTTTAGCTATCATGGGATTTTGTTATTCCAGATAAATTTGCAAAATTTTCTGTCTAACTCTCTGAAGAATTGAATTGGTATTTTGATGGAGATTGCATTGAATCTGTGGATCGCTTTTAGTAAAATGACCATTTGTATTCTATTAATCCTGCCAATCCATGAGCATGGGAGACCTTTCCATCTTCTGAGATGTTCTTCAATTTCTTTCTTCAGAGGATTGAAGTTTTTATCATACAAATCTTTCACTTGCTTGGTTAAAGTCACACTGAGATATTTTATATTATTTGGGACTATTATGAAGGGTGTTGTTTCCCTAATTTCTTTCTCAGCTTGTTTCTCTTTTGTGTAGAGGAAGGCTACTGATTTATTTGAGTTAATTTTATACCCAGCCACTTTGCTGAAGGTGTTTATCAGGTTTAGTAGTTTCCTGGTGGAATGTTTGGGATTACTTAAATATATTATCATATCATCTGCAAATAGTGATATGTTGACGTCTTCCTTTCCAATCTGTTTCCCTTTGATCTCCTTTTGTTGTCTGATTGCTCTGGTTAGGACTTCGAGAACTATATTAAATAAGTAGGGAGAGTGTAGGCAGGCTTGTCTAGTCCCTGATTTTAGTGGGATTGCTTCAAGTTTCTCTCCATTTTGTTTAATATTAGCTACTGGTTTGTGGTATATGGCTTTTACTATGAATAGGTATGGGCCTTGAATTCCTGTTCTTTCCAGGACTTTTATCTTGAAGGGGTGTTGAATTTTGTCAAATGTTTTCTAAGCATCTAATGAAATGATTACGTGGTTTTTAATCTTTCAGTTTTTTATATAGTGGATCACATTGTTGGTTTTCCATATATTAATCTATCCTTGCATACCTGGAATGAAGCCTACTTGATCATGATGGATGATTGTTTTGAAGTGCTCTTGGATTTGTGTTGCAAGAATTTTATTGAGTATTTTTCATCAATATTCATAAGGGAAATTGTTCTGAAGTTCTCTTTTTTGTTGGATCTTCATATGGTTTAGGTATAAGATTAATTGTGGCTTCATAGAAGGAATTTGATAGCATTCCAGCTGTTTCAATTTTGTGGCATAGTTTTGACATCTGTCCAGGATCTTCTGGCTTTCATAGTCTCTGGCAAAAGTCTGGTGTGATTCTGATAGGTCTGCCTTTATATGTTACTTGACCTTTTTCCCTTACTGCTTTTAATATTCTTTCTTTATTTTGTGCATTTGGTGTTTTGACTATTATGTGACGGGAGGAGTTTCTTTTCTGGTCCAATCTATTTGGAGTTCTGTAGGCTTCTTGTATGTTTATGAGTATCTCTTTCTTTAGGTTAGCGAAATTTTCTTCTATGATTTTGTTGAAGATATTTTCTGGTCCTTTGAGTTGGGAGTCTTCACTCTCTTATACACCTATTATCCTTAGGTTTGATCTTTTCATTGTGTCCTGGATTCCCTGTATGTTTTGGACCAGTAGCTTTTTCTGTTTTACATTATCTTTGACAGTTGTGTTGATGATTTCTATGGAATCTTCTGCTTCTAAGATTCTCTCTTCTATCTCTTGTATTCTGTTGGTGATGCTTGTATCTGCGGCCCCTTGTCTCTGCCTTTGGTTTTCTATATCCAGGGTTGTCTACCTTTGTGGTAATTTATTGCTTCTCTTTCCATTTTTAATTCCTCCACCTGTTTGATTGTGTTTTCCTGTAATTCTTTCAGGGACTTTTGAGTTTCCTCTCTGTAGGCTTCTGCTTGTTTATTTGGGTTTTCCTGTATTTCTCTGAGGGAGTTCTTTATGTCTTTCTTGAAGTCCTCAATCATCATGATTAAATGTGATTTTAAATATAGATCTTGCTTTTCTGGTGTTTTTGGATATTCCGTTTTTGCTTTGGTAGGAGAATTGGGCTCTTATGATGCCATGTAGTCTTGGTTTCTGTTCTTTGGTTCCTGCGCGTGCCTCTAGCCATCAGATTATCTCTGGTGTTACCTTGTTCTGCTATTTCTGATAGAGGCTATAGGTCTGTGTCAGGAATCCTGTAGACATGTTTTCCTGTATTTTTTTTAGTGAGTTATGGGAACAGAGTGTTCTGCTTTCAGGCCTGTAATCTTTCCTGTCTACTCGTCTTCCGCTGTTCCTGTGCTCAAGTGTCCTGAGTCCACTAGGCAGGTACTTGGAGCAGAAAATTTGGTCTTACCTCTGGTCTCGGGCCTGAAGTCACTCCTCGGGCCTGCCTTTCAGCTCTCCATCTTGGCAGCAAGCAGAAGGGCCTGCCCCACCTTTTCCCAGGTCCCTGTGCACAGGGGCTCCCAGATGGTGCTAGGCGTTTTCCTATAGAGTCAGAAATGTGGGCAGAGAGTAGTCTCCTCTGGCTTCCCAGACATGTCTGCCCATCTTAAGGTCTAACTCTCCCTCCCATGGGATTTGGGTGCAGGGAGCTATTTGATCGGGTCCCTTCAGATCTGGGCGCAGTCTGGACTGCAGGGCACCTTCAGCTTGAATGCCCGTTTTTTTTTGTTTGTTTGTTTGTTTGTTTGTTTTGGAAATCAATGTCATATCTATGTACAGATTGTATAATTTCTTATGGTCCCCATAATGACATTTACAGTGCCCAAGACTATTGAGAAAGTCAGATCCATTTTTATTTTTATGATTTTCTTTGTTTAAAATGTTATCTTTATGTTTTAAAATTATTTTATTTTTTATATTCCAAAATTTGCCTCCTTTCCTGCTCCCCCACTCTGCTTTCTTCACTGCATACCCCTTTTCCCCTGCCTAAGATATGGTGCTCCCTCAGCTGTTTATCCACTGCCTTTATCCCTCTTCCCTGTGGTAACAAGTTTCCACAGGATTAAGCACAACTTTTCCCACTGTGGCCAGATATGTCAGTCCTCTGCTACATATGTGCTGGAGTCCTTTGGTAGCTCATATATGCTCCTAGTTTGTATCCTTAGTCTCTGGGAGCTCTGAGGGGAGAGATACTTCATACTCTTATTCTTCCTAAGGGGTTGTAATCCTCCTCAGCTCCTTCAGTTCTTCCACTAACTCTTCCATAGGAGTTCCTGATCTCAGTCAGTATCTGCATTTGTGTCAGTAGCTGGTAGAGCTTCTCAGAGGACAGCCATTTCAGGCTCCTTTCTGCAAGCACAATATGGCATCAGTAATAGTTTTGGTGTTTGGTGTGTTTCTATGGGATGGAACCTAAATGGTGCTGTTCTAACTGGCAATCTGCATGTAGAAGAAGGCAAATTGAACCATATTTATCTCTTTGCACAACACTCAAGTCCAAGTGGATCAAGGATCTCCACATAAAACCAGATACACTTAGTCTAATAAAAGAGAAAGTGGAAAATAGCCTTGAACTCATCAGAGCAGCAGAAATTCCCTTAATTATATATTAAATAAAGATTACTCAAAAATATGTGATGGTGAACCTGTGAAATGGATCACTAGAGAAAAACACTTCTGCCAAGTCTGATGACTAGAGTTCAATTACCAGAACCCACTGGTGCAATGACAGAAAACCCCACAAGTTGTCCTCTGATCTGCAAACACCCACCATCTTTCACCAACACATGTCCCTTAATAAGTACAATTAAAAATGTATGTGCAATTTAAGTAATGTGCGATAGCTAGGCAAAAGAATTAATCTTTTTATTTTTCTACAGATTAAAATACTGTGTCTTCCAGAAGCTACCTAGTACGTGAATTAGCTCTGAGTTCAGAAAACTTTGCATGAGTAAATGGTGAAATCAAAATTACTATTTACAGCTAGACAAGTTAAATGACCAAATGAAAAAGACTGGAACATTGAGAAGACTTTAATTGACCACTGAAAAGTAGACTTCTTGATTTAATGATATTGCAGTAGTGAAGCATAAGAGAAATAAATTTGAACTGATTTCAAGAAAACCTTCCCATGGAGTGTTGATCACAAGAGAAAAATAATCTGCAGTAAAAAAAAATCACCCAGAAAAACAGTGTGGCTATGCTGTAAAGTGGGCTATGTGATTTTATGACACGTATAACATGTGTAGGAGTGAAAGCAAAAATAATGAATGGCAAAATTGATAAAACGGCATAATTAAATAATACCCTTTGGTTCATTAACCATTTATTCACAGAGGCAGGATTAATATCTGATCATATTACCTGGATAGGCTGAAAATACTCATACATAAGCTAGTATTAACTTGTAGTAAACTTTCTATTGCTCTGAAAAAGATTAATTGTGGCTTTTTACTGGAAGTGTTTGGAAACCAATTCATAGAGAAAAACATACTATTAAGTCCAATGCTTCACCTAATTAGGTAATTTGTGACTCATATTTTATGTTTGATATCAGAAACTCTTTGAGACTTTACATGGCTGACAATCTCATGTTTAACTTGCCTTGTCAGAATTTTGCCTCACATCCATTATAAAATATTATAATGCTGTCAAAATCTGATGTTTTCTTTCTCTGAATGGGAAGTCTCAAGCAATGTAGGAACAGTTTACCAAGCCTTCTAAATAATTTAAAACTCTAGACGTTTGATTCCTTTGGTTTGTTTTGTGGTGTAATTTTTTCCCCTTCTCACTCTCAATTTTTTTTGTGATCCTTTCATACCTTCCTTTATCCTCACCTCTCTTTGCCTCAAAATCACCCAATTAACTTTGGTTTATTTAAACCATTTAATAATAGTTTAATTCATTTTATGAACTTAATTTTGAATTTAATCCTTAAAATGTTGAATAGCATTTCAAAAATTGGAGGTAGTATTAATTACAACCTCCATGACTTCATGATCCACTACCAAAAAGCAAAAAAGAAAAAATGTATTTCATATTAGAAATTCTGGATATATCAGCTGTAAGGGAAGAGACTGATTCATGTGATTGACCCACATACTTTCTCAATATCTGAATCATCATTCACTGATATGTTACACAAAAGCAAAACAAAATAATTTAAAAATAGATATGAAATTTTGATATTAGAACCTTAACAAAAAACATGCCTTTCATGGTCTGTAAATCTCCCCAAGCAGGGACAACTTTATATTCTTATTCATTTTTCCATAGCACTCTTTTAACATTTAAAATAGTAATTTAATTGATTATTACTAGTGTGTCTTTTTTTTTTTTTTTTGGGGGCTGAGGACGAAACCAGGGCCCTTTAAACGCCTAGGCAAGCGCTCTACCACTGAGCTAAATCCCCAACCCCACTTGTATGTCTTAACATGGCATTATATATATTTTTTCTAACGTGATTCTCAGAATATATTAACATTATGGGTACTGTTGTGTCACTTTACAGATAACAGAGTACATGCAAGAGCAATAGGTATTCAGTTTCTTCAGGCTATATCTGGATTTTAAGTATCAGATTAGACTTTCATGTTTTACTAATACTCTCTTTAAATTGCAAACATCCACTGATATTAGTGAGTGGATTTCCTCTCCACTTGTACATAGACCACAAAATGAACTCTCAGAGTATTAATGAAAGAAATTTCCCTTTTTCTGTTTTGCATGTCAGTTATTTATACAGTCCCATGAAAACTTATTGGTAATTGTTGTGTACCCCAAGAAAGACAAGTAATTTATATATTATTAAATCACATCATCTGAAAAAATAAGAAATATTAAGAACTATTTTGAAAACAAGAAAAATATTAGGATAAAAGAAAGCAATCTTTTTAAAATATCAGGAACATGACTGCGACATCATGTGAAATTTTACTCTATAATTTAGTAAAATTGCACCACAGTAATTCCATGTTTTATATACGAGTCTCTTTAGCTCTGATTTCTATTAAAAATGTTTGTTTTTTAAATGACATAACTGTTAGTACAAGCTGCTCATAACACCAGCGCAGTTTGACTCCAGTGTTATTATTCTAAGCTTCTATATGCAAGGAAAAAGAGACAGAGAGAATAGAAAGGAGAGAAGAAAAGAAAATGGAGAAGAAATCTTCACAAACTAACCCTTAAGCAATGTGGACATAAACACTTAAACCAAATTAAGCAGTAGTCTATCTTGGTAAACCAGGTCTTTATAACTTTGTCTGCAGCCACAAAATCACTTATTGGAATAGAAATGATTTGCATATTCTATATACATTTACATATATAATTATAGTAACTATACTTAAATATAGTTCAGTAAATGCTCTAGTTCAATTTGTAGAACAACTTCAAAAACATTATGCTTATATTAAATCAAATATTTTAAACCTGTAAAATATATATTTAAAATGAAAAAATAGATATATATGCTAAGATTTTTTCTATTCAAAAAGCCTTCATGTAATTGAAACATAATAATGGAATACACAAAGATTCTTAGGTTCTAGATTTCTATGTTTGTAATGAAAGCATATCAATTTTACTTTACATAGAATAGGAATTTTTTTTAAATGTAGAAAGGAAAGGGTTTCTGACGATGAACAATATTATTGTACACTGGACTCTATTAGCTTTAGAAAAGACAGTGGATAAGCCTGTGTTTGAGAGAATATGGTGAAAAATAAATTTTAAAAGAATTTGTTCCTTGCTACTCCCGAACTATACCAGGCTAGAGAAACTGCCATCAGAAATATGCTCTAGAGATAACCTTTAATCATTTTCAGGATCACATGAACTTTAAAAATGTCAGAGAACTAGTACTATAGCCTTTTCAGAATAGAATTTGGGCTCCTGTACTCATCCCAGAAAGAGTTTTTATGAAACCATTGCTGAGGTTGTCAAGAAATGCTGGATGAATGAGAGATAGGGTTTTTCTTTGCATTTCTGTAGATTTGAAAGACTGTCCTAAACAACATATTAAACTGACATTCTGTCCTTTAAATTTTGAGAGGATATACTATGATATATATTGCAACATCGAATTTTAAAATTATTATGAAATTATGTTACAATGAAGAGTAAATTAGAAATAGTTACCAGTTGCAGTTTTGTTTATTCACAGAAAAATGTGATAATACTGAATGCATCTTTATGTAAAAAGGGGCTATTTACAGATGAAATACTAATTTAGTTTCAACATTTACAAAAGAACAAACACAAAAACAGTAAATGAATTTTAGTAATTAATTTACTTGATTGAAAGACATCATAATGATAAAATAAGCAAAACAACTATTATTACCACAAATTTGATTGTGCCTTTATGGATGACAACATGAAGAAATATGTTCATTTTCTCTTAATTTACACAAGGATATTTCATGAAGTCTTTTATACCATCCTTCCAACTAGTCATTATGAAGTCATTAAGATCTACTATAATCCATTCATAAAATTATTTTTAATGTACCATCCAAAATGATACAGAAAAGAAGAATCCAGCAACATAAGGATAGTAAGTATAACCATGGATGTACCAACTTAGAATTAGTATGTTAATCAACATGTGCACACAACACACACACACACACACACACACACACACACACACACACACACACAAGAGTTTCTCTTACCTTCAAGCTTAACATAATCTTGAATCTAAGATTTCATCCATGATGAACTGACAATCTCCAGAAAGGTATGATTGTACTACAGAGACTATGAATTTAGTGTGTATTTCTTAACCATTATTTTTATGAGTTAAACTTATTAATAATGAAAACAATTTTTAAACGCATGCAAGACTACAGTGGGAGACCAAAAGAAGAGTAGCACAGTGACAATGTTACCACTCACACAATATACAAAGAAAGTGACAGATTAAGTTTATTGTGACCCACACCAAACATCTGCTATAGATCTGTAAGGTCAGTAATTTCTATTCACCATGTTTACAGTGATAATTCTGTTTCTAAATAACTTAATCTTCCATGAATTAGTATGAGCTACTAAGAGGATAGTTACTGGACCTCATGGCAGCTTGCCAAGTGCTAAGGGACAGCTAGCACCCAAGATCTTTTTCTCCTCAGTACAAGCTGTCTGGTCACATTGCCCTCAACAGCAGCTAAGTGAGATGGAAGTGAAAGTTGCCCTGACCCTGAAGAAAATCACTCTACAGTCTGTATAAGGATTGGCACTTTGCAGTTCCTGAGGCAAAATATTTTGGAAAGAATTATCTTTAACAGCATTTTTCCAAGTTTTGTTGGAAACACAGAAAAAAATAAGAGATACACCAAAAAGCATGAACTAGCAGGTCATGCTCACAGAACAAAAGAGTATTTGATGAAATTCTTTTGGATGCTAGTTATACCCAGGTGGAGCCTAATATAACCATTATCCAGTCTTGGAGCTCATGGAATGTTTGTATTTAAACTTTTCTACATTCTTCCTGGAACACATTCTTCTACCAGAAACTATTCAATTCAATCACCCTGTATTTTTTTATTTTACTACAGAAGAAAAAATATTTAATGTATTTATTTTATATATTAAATCATTTATATGCTAAATTACTCTCTATAAATGTATTATACAATGTTGTAATTTACAGGGGTAAATGTAACATTTATTATTTATGCTATTAATTACATTCATAATGAAGGTTTTTCACTGTTATTTTATATTTTGATCATAATCTGTTGCTCTATTGGGCTGACATTATATAGTATTTTCTACTGCTATAGATTCAGTCACTATACTCCATTTTCTCACTCTTGTATATATTACAAGTCTGTCATTTTTAAAATGACATAATTATAAAATTTATTGTTATATTATTTTTATTTCAGTTTATATACTTTTATTCTTTAATCCTTTTTTACAGTCCAGATTTCATCCCCCTCTCCATTTCCAAGAGGACGTCTTCACCCACAACCCCTAATTCACCATGCTTCCCCATTCCTTGGGTCACAAGTCTCTTGAGGATAGGCTCCTGGACTCCCCTTGAGATAGATCCCAGTTTGGGACTGTCACTGGGCCTCTTTCTCTCATGCTCTTCTCCACTTTTGTCCCTGCGCTTCCTTCAGGCAGGAACAATTATGGGACAGAACTTTTGACTGTGGGATGGCAATGCCATCCCTTCACTAGATGTTGTTCCTCCACTGAAGGTGGACTCTACAAGTTCTTCCTCCCATCTCGAGAGTATTTCATCCAAGATCCCTCCCTCCATTTGAATCCTGAAAGTCTTTCATCTTCCAGGTCTCTATTACATTCTAGAGGGCCCCCTCACCTCCTACCACCCATGATTGCCTGTTTCCATTCTTTCTGCTGGCCCTCAGGGTTTTAGTCCTGTTCCCCAAACCCAAAACCTGATCTCCCTACTTCCTCTCCCAGCCCAGTCTTTCCCTCCTTCTACCCCCCTCTACCCTGTGAAGCTGTGGGTTTTGTTATAGATATTCTGTACAATTTTGGCTAATATACACTTATTAGTGGGTACAAACTATACATGTCCTTTTGTGTCTGAGTTACCTCATTCAGGATGATACTTTCTAGTTCCATTCATTAGTCAACAAAACTCATGATGTCTTTGTTCTTAATAGCTGTGCAGTATTCCATTGGGTAAGTGAACCATATTTTCTGTATCCATTGTTCTGTTGTTGGACATCTGGGTTATTTCCAGCTTATGACTATCACAAATAAGGTCACAATGAACATAGTGAAAAACTTGCCACTGTGGCATGGTGGGGCATCTTTTGCATATATGCCCAAGAGTGCTATAGCTGGGTCTTCAGTTAGATCTATTTCCAATTTTCTGAAGAACCTCCAGATTAATTTTTAGATAGGTTGTACCAGTTTGCAATCCCACCAGCACTGGAGGAGTGGTCCTCTTGATCCAGATCCTAGTCAACATGTGCTGTCACCTGAGTTTTTGATCTAGCCATTCTGATTTGTATAACATAGAACCTCAGGGTCGTTTTAATATGCATTTCCCTGATCACTAAGTAATCTGGATATTTCTTTAAGTGCTTCTCAGTCCTTTGAGATTCCTCTGTTGTGAATTCGCTGCTTAGTTCTATACCCTATTTTTTTTAATTGGGTTGTATTAGTTTTTGCTAGTTAGCTTCTTGAGATCCTTATACATTTTGGATATTAGCCCTCTATCAGATGTGGGTTAGTGAAGTTTTTTCCCCAATCTGTAGCTTGCTGGTTTATCCAATTGACTATGTCCTTTGCCTTACAGAAGCTTTTCAGTTTAATGAGGTCCCATTTATCAATTCTTGATCTTAAAACTTGAGCCACTGGATTACTGTTTAGGAAATTTCTCACTGTGACAATAAGTTCAAGGTTCTTTCCCAGTTTCTCTTTTACTGGATTCAGTGTATCTGTATAGCATACTGTATATATATATATATATATATATATAAGCATATATATATATATATATATATATATATTGGTCTTTGGACTTGAGCTTTGTGCAAGGTGACAAATATGTATTTATTTTCATTTTTCTACATACAGACTGCCAGTTAGACCACCAACAATTATTGAAGATACTTTCTTTTTTTCCATTGTATATGTTTACTTCTTTCTCAAAGATCAAGTGCCCAATAGTGTGAGTTTTATTTCTGGGTATTCAATTCTATTCTATTGATCAACCTGTTTGTCTCTGTAGCAATACCATGGGATACCATGGGATTTTTATCACTAATGATGTCTACTATAGCTTGAGGCCAGGGATGGTGATTCCCCAAGCCATTCTTTTATTGTTAAGAGTTGGGGTTTTTTTGTTTTTGTTTTTGTCTTTGTTTTTGTTTTTGTTTTTGTTTTTTTCGTATTCTGGGTTCTTTGATTTTTCCAGATGAATTTGAGAATTGCCCTTTCTATATCTTTGAAGAATTTTGTAGGGATTTTGATGGGGATTGTGTTGAATATGTAGATTGCTTTTGCAAGGATGGACATGTCAATTCTCCCAATCTGTGAGCCTAGGAAATCTCTCCATTTTCTGAGATCTTCTTTGATTCTTTTTTGAGAGACTTGAAGTTCTCTCCATACATATATTTCACTTGACTGGCTAGAGTTACACCAACATATTATATATTATTTGTGACTGTTGTGAAGGGTGTTGTTTCTCTAATTTCTTTCTCAGCCTCTTTATCATTTTAATAAAGAAAGGCTAAATATGTTTTTTTAGTTAATTTTACATCAAGCTACTTTGCTGAAGTTCTTTATCACCTGTAGACATTCCCTGGTAGGATTTTTGGGGTTGCTTATTTATACTATCATATCATCAACAAATATTGATAACTTGCTTCTTTTCTAACGTGTCTTCTTGGTCTCCATTTTTTGTCTTATTGATCTAGCTAGAAATTTGAGTACTGTATTCAATAGTTATGAAGAGAGTAGGTACCTTGTTTTGTCCCTGATTTTAGTGATATTGCTTCAAGTTTCTCTCCATTTAATTTGATATTGGCTGTTGGGTTGCTGTATATTGCTTTTATTATTTTTAAGTATGGCCTTTGATTCTCGATCTCTCCAATACTTTTAATATTAAAGGGTGTTGTATTTTGTCAAATGCTTTTTTCAACATCTAATTAGATAATCATGTTTTTTTTCTTTGAGTTTGTTTATACAGTAGATTACGTTAATGAATTTTGGTATATTGAACCAACTTTGCATCCCTGGGACGAAGCCTATTTGATAATTATGGATGATGGTTTGATGTGTTCTCGAATTCGGATCGAAGTATTTTATTGGGTATTTTTGCATCTATATTTATAAGAAAAGTTGGTCTGATGTTCTCTTTTTTGTTGGTCCTTGTGTGGTTAAGTATCAAAGTAATTGTGGCTTCCTAGAAAGAATTATGTAATATTCTTTCTGTTTCTACTTTATAGAATAATTTGAAAAATATTTGTATTACCTCTTCTTTAAAGGTTTGGTTGAATTTTGCATTAATGTCCTCGACATTTTTCAAATTTTTACCAAATTTTTACTGATTAAAATCATGTGACCTCTATTTTTATTACTAATGTAATTTGCTGACTCAATGATATTGTTACCCTGACAGGCTCGAAATATGCTAGTAATGATTACATTTGCATTTATTAGAATTATGTATTTGAATGTGATTATAAAAATGTTTAAAACAAGCTTAATCAGATATAAACAGAAATTTTAAACATTTTAAATTGCTAGTACCTAGAGAAACATTTTACAATACAGATTCTTCCTATCCCCAGTATATTTAAACATGCATATACATGTAAAGATATTTCCTCCTTTTAACCCCATTAGACATAATTAATTAAATGCAATCAATCTTAGAAATTAATATGCCTTTTTAAAGGATTGAGATGAAGCTTCTAGACATTTAACTTGCAAATTTAGCTCCCTTGGAAAATGGCATTAAAATTATAAGGAAAATGTAGCACTAAGCACTTTTCTTCTGTGCATGTCATGACAAATATTAGCATTGTGTGCCTTCAGCATAAATAGAGTTGACAAATTGTCAGAAGTCATAAATGCATAAAGTTAAAGAAGTTTCTTGAAATTTAGGTTCATTCCTCTCTTAAAATGTTTTCTTCTTGAATGACTAACAAGCACAGGTGGATGTCAAGTAATACAGTAGTGATTAAGATGCCTCCCCACCGGAGTGCCTATGGAGTCCAAGCACTTTAAATGTCTCATAAAGGCAAAGAGGTGCACACACTATAATCTGTTATAACTGGGTACAATGATAAATTTCCCGTAGAAGGATGTAAAAAAGCAGTGCAGTACAGTAGAGTAAGATCCAAATGAAAAACAACAAGGACAAAATATAGCCGAACATAACAGAACAAGTACTATAATTAATCACCACTATAATTTTTTGAATTTGCCCCAGAAACAATAGGAAATGAATACCTATTTCTAAGGGACATTAATGGTTTTCCCACATGACATTTTGTCATTTCAATGTATAAAATAATCTATCTGGAAATATTTTCATGTTATAGAATATAGATAATATATACACACAGATAGATGGTATAGATATTTAGAGATAGACAGTAGAGATATTTAGATATATATAAAGGTAAATATGCACAGATGACATATATCACATTAAGCTGTAACTCACTCATAATAGTGTCCTCAGAAATTTTATTCCCTAAAAGCCACTGGAATCAGGTGCAAAATGCATCTGTCTTCTTAACTTATTTTTTCCTTAGTTTGATTCTTCGGCATATGCTTTCACATAATTTGATTTTAAACTTTCTCTACCATTAATCTCTAAGGATTTATTTTATTACTTTGAGATCATAAAATAATTGTCACACTTGTTCCTTCTCTTTCTTCCAAAGCATCCCGTGATTCCCTTCTTTGCTCTCTTTCATAATCATGGGCTCCTTTTCTGTTAATTGTTCTTTTGTGCATTTCCATACCCTTCTTTTTCATAGGGAATCCTACACCTACATCTCTTTTTTCAAGAATGATCTCTTGTACCAGCTGACCTATGGTAAGGTAAAGAAAAAAATAATCTTCTATTTGTACCATAGATGTGAGTAGTGTTACTTATATTTCTATAGCTTTTTTTTAATAGCATTTTTGGAATTTTGGTTACACACACACACACACACACACACACGCACACACACACACACACACACATAATATATATATGTAAATAAAATTATTTAGTCACATTCAGCCATCCCTAGTCAGTTTATTACAAACACAATTTTATTTCTTGTATCAGTGGGAAAATGCCATCACAGGCAATCCACAGAGTTCTAATGTCTTACTGTACCTACTGTAATATGACAACTCTTTGGTGATTCTTTGCCAAGGTAGAAAGTAAAAGCCAAAATAAAAACATTTTTAGAATTAAGATTAAATTATCTTCTACCAATTTATTTTGTTTTAATAGAATTAATGTTCTTTGGGTGTTTCTCTGAAACTATTAATGAATTCTATAGGTTTATGAGTCTTTCAGTTGTTTAAATAGAACTAGGTCATCATGTTTATTAGGACCAACCATTCCAAAATAACACACCACTAATCCCAAGCTGGGGAACCTAATAAAGCTTGGATGCCTCAAACTTGACACACACCAATAAATAACTGTCCCTAGTTTGGGGATAATATTCATTAGTCTGCTTGATAAGCACAATTACTTGTGGGTCTTTGAGATGTAATTTATTGTATCAGTGATTAGTAGTAAAGGAAAATCTTTGCTGTGCAGGGAAAGGGAAAAATGTGTAGATTCTAAGAAGTTGAGGTAAGGTACAGGGAAAGAACCGCTGACTCACAGTGGGTTACTGATCAGTAATAAGGCCAAGGCTGGCAACACTCCTCATGCATTATCACATATTGTTGCTGGACAATCAAGTACATTACCAGTGCAATTTGTAACCACTGAAATACACGAATTTTAGCTTATGTGATGAAGGGAAATGATTTATTGACAAATGGAGTGAAAGTGGCTAATCAGCTACCCACTATGTAACTCATGTAAGCTAGAACTTTCATCTGGCCACCATTCATGCTCTTATTTCCCTGTGCTGACCTAAACTCTATACATTTTGCTGTTGTAACAGTCATAACTATAGATTTAATTGTTTTTCTGATTCTGGTGACTATTTCTAGTAAGTTATTAAGCCCAAAGGTTGTCTTGGTGATTAACACAATAACCATTTAGTATAATAACATTTATTTCTTTTTCCTAACCACTAAAATTTATCTTGTTTATTGAAGTACTAGACCGTGATTATATGACTCCAATACTGTCTATTTATGTTTACTCAATTCACATTAACCAAGATGTAAGAGAGGAATTTGTCCATAACTGTATATTATGCAAAGAGCAAGGACAATAACATTCATGTAAAAATAGCATCATTAAGAAAACGATGTTAGTAGGGACCATTTGCCCTGCATAGTTTAAACTTCATATTGAACTCATGTAATCCACAGGACTATATCTCAACCAAATAGCATACTTAAATTGAAACCAGGATTTCTCTTTTGTTTTCACATACAGAAATTCACTCTAAAATGACATTTTCCAAAATGTAATACATAATGCCCTAGTTAGTTTCAACTTGTTGAAACCTTGAGTCACCTGAGAGATACTTGTTCGAGGAATCAGGTTGGCCTATGATGGATTGCATGAGATTGCCTTAGTTAATGACTGAGGAAGCAAGGACCAGCCTACAGTGGACATCCATGTGCCTAGGCAGAATGATCCTCATTATTTAAGATAGATATATAAGTGTAAGCTAGCGAACAAGTGAAACTATAAGCAGCATTCTTCTTTGATTCTTCTTTGGTATGTGTGTTCCTGCTCAAACTTTGCTCAATATGACTTGTTACTTGGGCTTGCAAGACAAAACATGTTAACCTCTAATTTCTTTTGGACATTACATTTGTTTGAATGTAATTATGGCCTGGTTCTATTGTCTTAGATGAACATGTCACAACTTAATTTTTATTCAGTTTACATTAGCCTAGAGACTATACATTTTAAATAGATGCTGATTACCACTGAAGACCATGTGGATGTTCATGGTGTGTACTGTCATCTGAAACTATGTTGATCTCTGTGGACTGTGCTGCCACTGCTACTGTGCTGTTGACCATGTTGATATGAGTGGACTGTGTCGCAACCTGAGCACAAATTGAGGCCAATGATCCATGTTGCTGCCAAGGGCCATGATTGGGTCAGTGGTCCTACGCAGCCTGGGGTCATGTTGATGTTCATAGCTCCAGTTACCACTGAAGGTCATGTGAATATCTATGGTCTGTGCTGAAGCCATGTTTATGGCCATATATCAGGCTGTTGACTGGGACAATATTGGTTACCCTGTCCCATTTTGCCCAAGAGACCATGACAAGATCCTGGGCCTATATTACCACTGATGGTTATGATGGTTCCCATGGCTATTTTGTAGCACAGGTCTGTGTTGGTGTCTATGGTCTATACTGACACCTGAGATCATGAATATACTGCTGCCAGAGACAGTTTAGAATTCTATGGTCCATGTCCCTGCTAACAGTAAAGGACAAGGAACATACTTCTGCAATGTGAGTCTGTAGACTCACAGTTGAGAAAGAGGGACACAGTAGGCTTCTGTGACAATACTTACAACCACCTCATTCTACCCTCAAAAGAAAAGTAACAGCTTAGACAGAAAGACACAGAAGATAACCCTTTAAAATGCGATAAGGATTCCAAAGTTTAGTTCTCACAATTGATTTCTTATGACTGGGCTCTGGGTGGGAATAGGCCCAGTTTTCATTAAGGATCTGGTCACAGAGAACTTAGCAATGCTCCAGTGAGTATTTGAGCAACACAAACGGGACTGGGTGGTTTTGGTTGGGTTTGTTTTTACTTTTTGTTTCTCCTCCTCCTCCTCCTCCTCCTCCTCCTCCTCCTCCACCTCCTTTTGTTCTTTCTTTTTGTGGGGGAATGGGATATCAAAATGGGTGTGGAACTGGGAGGATGGGAAAGTGAGTATGTTTGGGATGCTTGTGAAAATCCAAAATAATAAAAAATATGATATATAATTTTTTTTGGAATTTTTCAAGAGATCATAGTGGGACTTTGAGACTTAGACTCTTTCATTTTTTCATTAATGGAGAAATTAGGAACATCATGTGAAATGTTGTGGCTTAAATTTCTTTGATGGAGTGTCTCAGTTAGCTTCAGCTGTCTACTTTACAAAGTTTTGAATCATCTGTGAGATTCCCAGCCAAGGAATTAGCCAGTCTGTGGGGCTTGTGGCCATGTCTATGAAAGGTTGTCTCAACTAATAACAAATGATTTGAGAGGGCCTGGCCCAAGTAGACATACTATCCCCATGTATGGAGATATGGTCTATAGAAAAACTTAGTTGAGTATGACGTAATGAAGAGCCAAGACAGTAAAATTAATTTCTTTCATGTTTTTGTTTCAATTCTTCCTTATGTCTATGCTCTAATTTCCTTTGACTATAGATTGTGACCTGGATATGGAAGACAAATATATCCTGTCCTCCCCTGAGCTGCCTTGGGTGATGGTGTTCATCACAACAACAAAAAGTTGACTGGATGGTATTTATATATTGATGCTCAATATCCCCTTAAATTGTCTCCTGTCTTATATACATATATAGGAGAAATATAAAAACCTCTAAAGACATTGGCTGCTCAGATGTCTCTGTAGTTAGTTTCATGAGTATAGAATAGGCTTTATTCATCATCTCTATATGGATGAAGTAATATCAAATATAAATTAATAAGATAAAAAGCTAGCACATTAACTATGTCTATGCTTTAATATAAATTAGAAAAGAGACAGTATACATATGACAATTTTATTTTCTGATTATAAATGAATGTGTTTTGTTATTTGTTTTTTAAGTAGGAAATGTAATAGTAGCAGAAATGGTTTTTCTTAAGAGGCAAAATTGACTCCTAAAAATGCAGTTATATATTTTAATTCACTTTTAATCATTGCATGCTCCACTGTTTTAATTTAAACCTCAGAGAAAATTTCAGTTGGCTGAAAGCAAGTTGTAAAAGCTAGGCATTCAATATATGGAATAAAGAAAATCACCATTAATTTACAGTGCTTTACTGCTTCATTTACAAAACCTCTGAAACACAAACAAATGGACATCAATATTTCATAGACTTTCAATTCTAAAACTATTTCTCCTTCAATATAAACACAAGCAAATGTAGCACCAACTTCCCTAATGAAATCCAACTTTATAAGAGTGATTTTGATTTACATAAAAAGCACAGTCAAATTCTAATGCAGTTTTGTTCTGAAAAGGTTCTTTATGTTTAATTCAACAATGTGGGAAACTCAAGGTAAAATGAGATTATTAACTGGAGATATAGTTCTCTACAAACACATAAAACAGTTGTTCCAACACAAGAGTCACTTTAATGTACTCACTTTGAATCCTGTGTTTCTTCACCTTAGTCCTAATCTCTCTGGAGCATCAGCATAGATCCATAACAGATCCATCCAATTTTCTCTTTCTGACAACAAAGAAACAGCCAGAAACACATGCTGAAACATAGGGCAGTGAAACTCCTGTTACCCATTATATCTCCACCATGCCTCAGGCACTTTGTAACCTAGAATTGTAAGTGAAGGACAGCAATAAGCTACAGTTTTGCTTTAGGTTTTTCAAAGGAGATATAAGTTTATAAAGCATTTAGTAAAGGATGTTAGTTATGCATTTGAATTATCAAGTTACTTTGATATGAGGAAAGTAATCTGTGTTTCTTTGTGCTTGTAACAATCAATCAATCAATTTGCAACTAGTCAAACTAGATCAAAAATTCATTTTGTTTTAAACACGGTTTTTACAAGGTTTTTTACATTGTTTCTGGATCCATTTAAAAATAATTTATAATTATTGTTTCAAAAATCAAAATATTCAATTTAACTATATCTTTTACTTGGCAAAAGTTAATGTAGAAATTTGTCTGAAAACGCTAAATAAAAAAGTTTCAAACTGTAATTGAATTATTGGATGACAACTGTATAAAACCAAAAGCAGTTGTCATTAATTAATAATGATAACTATCAGAATAGGAAATGTGCAAAAACATAATCAAAGGCAAGGGTAAGAAATACTATTTAGTATTGTAAGGAATTAGCTGATATGTGTATAGAAGTTTAATAAATAACAATGATATTCAGTAGATCCAACTCTGAACCTGGCACTATCATTTCAGCCAACTCCTTATCTTCTCCACTCTTCAAAGTTTGCATGAAAATCACTGTTAATTTTCAATCAAAAGTCTACCCCATAAGGTTTCCCTGATTGGTTGTATATGCTTAGCCCAGGGAGTGGAACTATTAGGTGTGGCATTACTGGGGTTGTCTTAAGACCCTCATCCTAGATACCTGGAAGTGAATATTGTACTAGCAGCCTTTAGATGAAGACATAGAGTTTTTAGCTTCTCCTATGTCACATTTGCCTGGATGCTGTCATGTTCCCACCTTGATGATAATGGACTGAACCTCTGATCCTGTAAGCCAGCCCCAATTAAATGTACTTTATAAGACTTGCCTTAGTCATAGTGTCTGTTCACAGCAGTAAAACCCTAAGACAGTTTACATATAATACACATTTTAGTTTACATGAATCAAAAATTGCGAAGAATATGTGTGCATTTATTTATCCCTCCAAAATTTAAGACAAGACATATTTGAAGTAAACTAAAATTGGAAAAAAATTATTAAATAATTTAAAAGATAAAGAGAGTAGGTCAATAATCTGATCACAAGAACTAAAACAAAAATTATATTAAGTTCCTATAAATTAGTTTATTTCTGCTTTACATTATGTGTTGTGTGAATTAAACAGGATAATGAAACTTTCTTTTCATTTTATCAAAATTTAGACGATTGTATGTTATCTCTCAAATCTGACCTAATCTTGAGATATAAGGTGTTGCCTGAGTGATACCTATATCATGCGATATGAGATACTGCATTTAATTATGGCTCTTGACTTCTCAAAATCAAATACAAATAAAATTTCTGCTGAACAGTTAATTATTCTGTTAAATAAACAGCAAAACATCACATTGTTCTTATTTTTTTCAGGATATTATTCATTCTACTGAAAAGGTTCATGATATTACTTTATTATAATATGAATATTTTTGTTTAATACCAGATTCATTCTTGAAAGTCTCTCCACAGTGAAAAAAACATCTTTCTGTTCCTTGATAACATTATGCTTCCTTTGATATTTTTTATTTCTTTTTTTTTTTTTTTATTTTTATTCTTGAGCTGGGGACCGAACTCAGGGGGCCTTAAGCTTGCTAGGCAAGCTGCCTACCACTGAGCTAAATCCCAACCCCTATATTTTTATTTTAGTCATATAATAACACACTTCATGATTTTGTTGGCTACTCTATGATCACAGTCTATGATTATGCATTCTAGTTAGTTTAATTCAGAAAACAGATTGAATGGTTATGATGACTTTCTTATATATTGCCTCTTTACAATGATAAACATGTTTTCATATCACACACTACTAGGTCATAGAGCCACCATTCCATTCTCGAACAATAACAATGACTACCACACAAGAACAACATATATAATTTCTTGGACCATCTTTAAATTGTCTCCTATTACTCTGCCATTATTATCATTTACCAACAATGTTCTTCACTGAATACTTTGTACTTGGTTTGAAATACTTCACCATCTAGTTTTCAAATGTATAATAATATGAGCTAACTACTCCGAGGCACCTTTTACAGGACACTAATGACCACCACTTAACTAAGTCTAGTTCACTAAGAACTCTTTTCTTCACTTTCTTCAATTTGTTTTCCTTTTCGTTGGCTGTTCAAATAGTGCCCAGTAGAAAAAAAAAATATTTGAGGTTTTCATTTCATGCAACCTGTCTAATTTTTAAGTATTTATTTTTGGTCACACTGTCTTGATTGTATAAAAGTTGCAAAATCATTTTTTCAACCTTGCTGATCCTCAAAATGTCTTCTGCTGTGTCTGGGCAACTTTTTGAAAACAAAATGAAAAGCTGTGAAAATTATGAAAGGACATGACTTTTAAAAAGCTTTTTAAAGTTTTTAATAGTCATTTGTATTTTTCCTTTTATATATTTTCTGTTCAGTTCCACAGCCAAATTTTTAATTAAGTGGATTGTTTGAATGCTGCTTATTTTCTTTAGTTCTTTGTGCATTTTGGGCACTAATCTTGTAAAATCTGTATATGTAGCCAAGATTCCACCCCCCATGATCCTGCTTCCCCATTTAATTGACCCTTTTTTGTTCCACAGAACTTTTTAATTTCATGAAACCCATTTGACAGTTGTCGGTTTTACTTCCTTCACTTTTGAGGTTGTGTTCATAAAGATCATGCATATGCCTTAATGTCAACTTCTGTTCTTACTAGTTTCCCTAATGGTTCCAATGTATCTGCACTTATGATAATATCCTGGATAATTGTAGATCTGAGTTCATGCAGTATAAGAGACAGGGTTCCAGTTTCATTCTTTTACATACTCATATCTAATCTCCTCATCATCTTTGTTGAAGACATTGTCTTTCTTAAGTGTATATTTTTGCCAAAATTATCAAAATTTTGTGCTGTTTTCCCTTCTACGATATGTTCTTTTTCTCTCAGTACCATGCTATTTTTATTGACATACCTCTGAAGTATAACATGAATTTATTATGGTAATATCTTGTTATACTTCTTTTTCAGAATTGTTCTTATAACCATAAATGTACATCTTGGGGGCATAGGGCATGCTATTTGAGATGAAGGATGCAATTAAACCCATGCTGAAATTATTAGTAATCTTAACAATATATCATCAAGAATGCAATGATTGGAGGGGCGGCGCAGATCTTCCTGGTCGCTGCCACCGCGGAGAGCCTGTGGGCAGCACCCCGCGAGCGAACTTGAGCCTCGGGACCACAGGTAAGACTAACTTATCTGCTGCAAGTGACTTGCCTGGTGGAATCGGGACAAACAGAGGCAGAATTCCTCTAGGACCGGGCACGTCCTGTGTTTACCGGAAGTCCCACACCCGTGGATCACGGCCCGCAGCAGCTCTCTGCTCCCAGACCCTGTGGGAGAGAGACCTTACCACCTGGTCAGGTGGGCACTCCTGAGGCTGCAGAGCAGAAGAGACCACCAACACTGCCCACCCCTGCCCACATACCTGGCCCAAGAGGAAACTGTACAAGGCCTCTGGGTTCCTGTTGGGGAGGGCCCAGGAGCAGCAGGAGCCCTGCCTGAGACACCGCCGGAACCTGAAGGAAACAGACCGGATAAACAGTTCTCTGCACGCAAATCCCGTGGGAGGGAGAGCTAAACCTTCAGAGAGGCAGACACGCCTGCGAAACCAGAAGAGACTGCTCTCTGCACACATTACTGATTCCAGAGGAAAGCACCAGAATCCATCTGGAACCCTGGTGCACGGAGGCTCCCGGAAGGGGCGGCACAGATCTTCCTGGTCGCTGCCACCACGGAGAGCCCGTGGGCAGCACCCCGCGAGCGAACTTGAGCCTCGGGACCACAGGTAAGACCAACTTTTCTGCTGCAAGTGACCTGCCTGGTGAACTCAAGGCACAAGTCCACAGGAACAGCTGAAGACCTGTAGAAAGGAAAAACTACACGCCCGAAAGCAGAACACTCTGTCCCCATAACTGACTGAAAGAGAGGAAAACAGGTCTACAGCACTCCTGACACACAGGCCTATAGGACAGTTTAGCCACTGTCAGAAATAGCAGAACAAAGTAACACTAGAGATAATTTGATGGCGAGAGGCAAGCGCAGGAACCCAAGCAACAGAAACCAAGACTACATGGCACCATCGGAGCCCAATTCTCCCATCAAAACAAACATGGAATATCCAAACACACCAGAAAAGCAAGATCTAGATTCAAAATCATATTTGACCATGATGCTGGAGAACTTCAAGAA